>NW_016814470.1:58749-104106 GCF_001698545.2 Rhinopithecus bieti
AGCAAGAGAAAGCTGGAAAGATCTAAAATTGACACTCTAACATCACAATTAAAAGAACTAGAGAGGCAAGAGCAAACACATTCAAAAGCTAGCAGAAGGCAAGAAATAACTAAGATCAGAGCAGAACTGAAGGAGATAGAGACACAAAAAACCCTCCAAAAAATCAATGAATCCAGGAGTTGGATTTTTGAAAAGATCAACAAAATTGACAGACCGCTAGCAAGACTAATAAAGAAGAAAAGAGAGAAGAATCAAATAGATGCAATAAAAAATGATAAAGGGGATATCACCACCGACCTACAGAATGGGAGAATATTTTTGCAATCTACTCATCTGACAAAGGGCTAATATCCAGAATCTACAAAGAACTCAAACAAATTTACAAGAAAAAAACAAGTATATCTTTTTATTAAGAAAGAAACAGAAAACAAGCCCATACATATATGGTCAACAAGAGTGCCCAAATCATTCAATTGGTGGAAAAATTGTCTCTTCAACAAATTGTGCTTGGACAACTGGATATCCACATGCAAAAGAATGAAGCTGGACCACTTTCTCACACTATTTACAAATATTAACTCAAAATGGGTAAGGGATCTAAAACTATAAATCTCAGAAAGAAACCTAAGTGTAAATCGTTATGACCTCAGTCTAGGTAATGGTTTCTTAAATACGATACCAGATGTATACGCAGCCAAAAAAAAAAAAAGAAGGGTAAATTAGACTTCATCAAAATTTAAAACTTCTGTGCTTAAAAGGACACTATTAAGAAAGTGAAGAGACAATCCCAAATTGGAAGACAATATCTGCAAAATATATATCTGGTAAATATTCAGATATATAAAGAATGCTTACAACTTAATAATAAAAAGACAGGCAACCTAATTTACAGGTGGGTAAAGGATTTGAATAGATATTTTTTCAAAGAGGACATATAAATGGTCAGTAAGATGCTCAACATTAGTCATTGAGAATAAAACAGGCCGGGTGTGGTGTCTTATGCCTGTAATCCTAGCACTTTGGGAGACTGAGACAGGCGGATTGCCTGAGCTCAGGAGGTCGAGACCAGTCTAGCCAACATGGTGAACCCCATCTTTACTGAAAATACAAAAATTTAGCTGGGCGTGGTGGCATGCATCTGTAATCCCAGCTACTTGGGAGGCTGAGGTGGGAGAATCGCTTGAGCCTGGGAGGCGGAAGTTGCAGTGAGCCGAGATAGTGCCACTGCACTCCAGCCTGGGCGACCAAGTGAGTCTCCAAAAAACAAAAGCACAAGAAACCACTTCACTCCCCACTAGGATGACTAGAGTTAAAAAGATGGACAATAACAAAGGTTGACAAGAATGTGGAAAACTTAGAACCCTCATACGTTGCTGGTGGAAATGAAAATGCTGCAGCTGCTGTGGAAAACAATTTAGCAGTTCTTCAAAAAGGTAACTGTGGAGTTATCCTATGGCCAGGCAATTCCTCTCTCAGGTATATACCCAAGGCCACACAATAACTTGCCCATAAATATTCATAGCAGCATTATTCATAGTAGCTAAAAAGTGGAAACAACCCATGTCCATAAACAGATGAATGGATAAACAAAATGATATATCCATATCATGGAATATTACTTGGCAATTAAAATGAAGAACTGATCCATATGAACACATGGACGGCCACTGAACTGCACAACGTAAAATGGCTCTGTTATGTTCTATGAATTTTACCTCAGTAAAAAATAAAGAAAACAAAATAAAAAGCAAGGAAGGAGACAGGGCTCTCCTGATCTTTCAAACCAAGCCCAAATATTGTCTTCCATATTTCAACAAGCACCCTAGCAGGAAAAAGAATCAATGTGAAGAACCTGTTATTTGACTTGAATTCAATCATTCTAAGAAAAGTAGCAACTTAAAAGGACAGGTTAAGCCTGAGTAGGCAGGAAATGGTTAAGAAAAAGCTAACTCAGCAGGCCTGTGATGCTCAAACCTTGCATATTCCAGAGAAAGGCTTGCCTCAAGGACTGACCCTTGGAGGCTTCTGGGAGGTAATCTCTGGGTCCTTGGAATACTGTCCTGATAAGAGTGTTTTTGTATGTCTGAGAACATAGACCACCCAGTATTCAGGGTGAATGACTGTTTTTCCTGGGGGGGTAGAGGAGGTTGGGTTGGGAGAAACTAGAGGTCAGTCACACAGGTGCTGCATGACTCTATGACTGGCCCCAATAAAAACCCTGGACACCAAGGCTCTGGCATGCTTCTCTGGAGGGCAGAATTTCACATGTATCATCATACATCATTGCTGGGAGAATTAAGCACATCCCTGTGCAACTCCACTGGGAGGAGATCCCTAGAATCCTGTGCCTGATTTCTCCTGGACTTGGCTCCATATGCCTTCTCCCTTTGCTAATTTTTATTTGTATCCTTTCACTGTAATAAACCATAAGTGTGAGTATGAAAGCATTTTTTGTTTGTTTTTGAGATGCAGTCTTGCTCTGTTGCTCAAGCTGAAGAGTGCAGTGGCGTGATCTCTGCTCACTGCAACCTCCACCTCCCAGGTTCAAGCAATTCTCTGCCTCAGCCTCCCGAGTTGCTGGGATTACAAGCTCCCACCACCATGCCCAGCTAATTTTTGTATTCTTAGTAAAGACTGGGTTTCACCATGTTGACCAGGCTGGTCTTGAACTCCTGGCCTCATGATCTACCTGCCTCAGTCTCCCAAAGTGCTGGGATTACAGGCATGAGCCACCGTGCCTGGCCTGAATGCATTTTTGCATACTGTGCTTCCTTTTAACAAATCATCAAGCCTGAGGATGATCTTGAGGGCCCTTGACACACTTAGGTCTTAAAAATTCAGTATGCTGGCACATCCAATGAACTTAACATACACATCAATCACACAGATGTAGCCCGTCATAACTAGGGCTAGATGACAACCTAACTTTCCATCATGGAGGACCTGCGCATATTTACTCAGCCAGCCTTAACAAGTGGCTAGTGAGGAGGTGTTCAGCAACCAACAGGCCAGAAAAGTAGGGGTGTCAGTCAAGAAGAGCAACTTTCACAGGCTGGAGCTCCAAAGAATCCCCAAGAACGAGGCAGGCAAATTTGTCCCAATGCCTCGAAGGAAAGTATTTTCCCCAAGAGTATGGCTTGAGAGAGGACTGCAGAGCAAGACCTGGAGAGAAGATAAGGGAGAAAATTCTGGGAGAGTGCCTGAATATTCTCCTAGACTGGAACATGATGCCAATTTTAAAATTTGAGAAATTTATGCTTGTACTTCAAACTGGTATTTTTTTTTTTTTTTTTTTTTTTTAAATGGGTTTTTTTTTTTTTTTTTGAGACAGAGTCTCGCTCTGTCACCCAAGCTGGAGTGCAGTGGCGCAATCTCGGCTCAGTGCAAGCTCCCTCTCCCGGGTTCACGTCATTCTCCTGCCTCAGCCTCCTGAGTAGCTGGGACTACAAGCGTCTACCACCATGCCCGGCTAATTTTTTTTTGCATTTTTAGTAGCGACGGGGTTTCACCGTGTTAGCCAGGATGGTCTCGATCTCCTGACCTTGTGATCCACTTGCCTCAGCCTCCCAGAGGGCTGGGATTACAGGTGTAAAGCCCGGCCTCAAACTGGTACTTCTAAAGAATGCTCTGTGAAGGAGAAGTGCAACAAGGATATTAATACGTGTTTCACATATATAGGGGTCTATGTTTGGGAAACAGTAGGTTAAGCAATTTTATGTTTTGGGGCTGTTTTTAACTGCAGGACTTCTCAGAACCTTTAAAATGATAATTTGCACTATGCATTGTCAAGATGGTAAGATTACATGCAGCACTCCTGACTTCATTTGGCCACAGAATTCTCCTTCAAGCAGGATTTCAGAGATGTATGGCTCTAACAGACACCAGGGTTGAGAAAATTGCTTATCTAGTGGATTAGACATCTATACTTCATAAAACACAAAGGCTTCCTTTCTGAACCCTGTTTTCATTTGTGCTGCTTTGTTTACCTTAATTTCTCAGTAAAGATAACTGAGAAGCAAGAAGTGTACTGGAATGAGCATAGGCTTTGAAGAAAGATAAATCTGGGTGTGACCTCTGTTATTATGAGGATGAAAATGAGATAAAATAGTTTAGTAAGATACTGGCCATAAGAAAAGGCATCAAAAACATATAATTCCATTCCTCTTTTTTTTTTTTTTTTTTTTTGGAGGCAGAGTCTTGCTCTTATCACCCAGGCTGGAGTGCAGTGGCATAATCTTGGCTCACTACAACTTCCACCTCCTGGGTTCAAGTGATTCTCCTGCCTCAGCCTCCTGAGCGGCTGGGATTACAGGCGCCTGCCACCATGCCTGGCTAATTTTTGCATTTTTAGTAGAGAAGAGGTTTTGCCATGTTGACCAGGCTGGTCTCAAACTCCTGACCTCGTGATCTGCCCACCCCGGCCTCCCAAAGTGCTGGGATTACAAACATGAACCACTGTGCCTGCCCCGTCTCTCATCTTAATGCCTTCAAGCTCCTACATAATCGTTTGAGGGAAAAAATTATCTTCACACTTCCTCCAGTATTAAAGGGAAAATGTGCACTCTGGTCAGCCACATATGATGGTCCCAGAAAATCTGGAAGGCTGGAGATTCTAGTGAGTGGGAACTCGAGGACAATAGATTTGGACTGGGCTACAAGGGGAGGCCTGTCCCAGCAGGGCAGGCCCCTTGGTTAGTGACACACGTGAGGCTCATTCCACTATTAAGAGCAAACAGCTTTCCCTCTACTCATCCATTTCTCCTGGACTGCATCAGTCCCCATCCGGAATACCCTTTCTAGGAAGGGTGACAAGAGCTACCACATCTTAGTGCATCTTAGGTGGTGGGCAGTTTACGATAACAATCTCATTCATCCTCCCAGCAACTTGGAGTTAAGGAATAAAGAAAATGGACTCAGAAAGGTAGAATACCTTTGAAGGTCATAACTATTAAGTGGCAGAGTCAGGATAGGAACTTGTATGTGTCTGACTCCAACCCCATGTTAACCACTGCCCTCAACTCACTATGAACTCCATCCTCCCTCCAACGGGCCCCCTCTGCTTTCCAGCCCTGCAGCCAACTCCCGGGGGTGATCTTGGGAAGACAGCTCACCCACATCAAGAACCTGGGGCTTGATAATAACTGAATACGCCTTCATCTTTCCACCATTCCATCCTTACAGAGCAGATTGCAGGGGGTCCTCTAAGACTCCAGTCTGTCCTCTGGGGACTGGTGCTGTCTTGGATTGAAATTGGTACTTTGATGTGTTGGGTAAGAAGATTAATAGAGAAAAACGTCTGTTCCATGTTGGTACACGATTAGCCAAGTGATTTCCATTTTCCTATCACCCATCAGCTCTGGGTCATGGGGAAACATCTCCTACCTCGTTAGGGTTTTCCCCAGAATCCTCATCAGAAGACGTATCCACTTTTCCCCAGGGAAAGAGGTGAAAAGAATATAGGTCGGACCAGTGTGATTCACGGAAAAGAGGTGTTATAAACAAGCCTTGTATGTTTATTGCCTGAGCAAGAACAAAAAATAGTCTTTATTGGAAAGATGTATTTGAGAGCATCTGGATCCATTTAGTAAGCATATTTATTTCATAACAATATGAGCTCATGATGCCAGGATGATTAATGAGCTTTTATATTCGACCACTCTTTTTGCCTAAATCTGCAAGTCTGATAGTTAGTATAATTATCTAAGATGGGGCAAATATGCATTTTGGTTACTTTTTGTTGGAGGGAATCTCTTACGTGGAATTTATTTTACCATAGATGAGGTTGGAGAACATTGGAAACTCCTTTAGGCATCTTCAAAATCAGCAGCATCTGAATTCTCTGAAAATAATTTCGAGGTTCTTAGGTAATGTTCTTGCGTTTCCCCTGGGGGAAATACTGACCAAATCTTCCGACTGGGGAAGAAGAAGAAAGGAGGAAAAGAATTTGGGCTAAAATTTTAATAAGACTGAAAAATTTACTACCAAACGTATTTTTAAATAGGCAGGATAATATCATATATTATGACTACATTGGAATAGAGATGCTATTCTCTCCATGGCAAACTTCAGAATAAATTACGTCTCTCTTAAACTCCAAGCAGGAGCCTTTAGGGCTTAGAGAAACTAGACAGTTTGGACAGTGTCACGGCACTGTCCGACCTCTGAAAGGAGCACAAGACTCCTTCTTTCTCCTTCATTCCTCACCTGGTGAGGAGCAGCACAGATAGTCCTGACCAAAGGCCCAGCTGGTCACAGCCAGATGGGGCAGAGCTTGTGCCATGTTTCACACAGAAGAGAGAGTTCCTGCCCTTTGCATGGTGCAGCCCTTTCAATGTGCCTCCCAGAGCAAGTTCACCTCCTGGTAGTATCAGGGATGAGATGTCCACCACTGCTAGAGGCATCTTACCCATAAAAAGGCCAGGAATGAACAGCTCCAGCCAGTTCTGCCCAGTGGCTCTTAGTGCTCTATCTTGGAGACATGTCCTTCTCGACTTCTTGCCCTCTGATCCTGAAGGTCATAGCCAGAGTGAACCAGGGAAAAACAACCAAAGAGGCCTGCTTTGGGCTAGGCAAAGGGGTCCTTGTGACCCGAAGTGGAACAGCCCAAGGTTCCTAGTGTGAGGAACTCCTGGGAGGGGTCTGGAGACACAAGGGCCAGCCGGTGTTAAAGGGTCTATATTCGCCTGGTGGTGTTCCCAAGGTAACCATGCCAGAGTCACTACAATAGGCTATGACTAATCCAGCGCACCAGGAAATTATCCTCCCAAGGACCCAAGATGTCAGCATAAGGCCCAGTTTATAAGAGTTACTACCTAGAGAGAGCACTGAATGCAAGACTTCTGTGAATGGTATCAATAGTAAGCTGGGAACACTGGAAAAGGAAGATTCTGGAAGAGATAACACATTCAAGACCCAAATATCAACTTCCGTCAGGCCCACAGCCCTGGCTTTTCCTCCAAAACAAAAGAAACAAGCAGGAATCTCATCTTCAGTGTACTGCTTTCTTCATAGAACTGGCTTGTCTGAGTTCCACATAACACATTATTCTTTGCAACTTTAGAGGCCATTTGTCATTTGCCTCCCCATTCCCTCTTTAGCCAAAGCAGACAACACTGTCTGCCAGAGATCTGTAAAAAACTTAGCTCATGCTGACTGCCCTCTTCCTGCCCAGGCAGCTCTTTAATCTGAGTGTATGTGGGCCCTTCCTGAAGTGTTAGCCACTGTCCTGGCTGAAGCAGGGAAATGTACGGTGCCCAGAGCTAGTGATGCCTGTGTGTCTGTGCACATTCTGTGCTGGCTGCCAGAACCACTTGGGGAGTTTGTGTAAACAGTTTCCAGTGTTTCACCTTGAGAAGCTTATTCATCAGCATGGCGAGGAGCTATGTGATGCAAACAACTCATAAATGCAGACCTCATATCAGAGGTGGGCAGGCCTGAGGCTGCATGCAGCCTTCTCCACATGCAGGCTGCCATTTCTAGGGACCAAACCAAGAATTTGCAACAAGTGTGTGGATGACTACAAGACCCTCCTGGGCCCTCTTCATAATGTTGAGTGGCAGGGGGTTGTAGGGTTAAATGAGGGGCCAGGAGGTGCAGCATCTTGGGGGCCATGGTGTTGGAAGAAGGGGGAAGGTGTGTACCATTCAGTTGTTCAGCTGATAATCTATCAGCTGAAGCGGGGTGACAGATCATGACATGCCACTGCACCACCAACCAAGCAGACTTCCTGCTGGCCCCAGGAAGGGAAGCTCCCACTGGGCTAAGCATGGGCAGGAGTGTGTGTGGAGACATAACCAAAAATCTGCATTGCTTGCTTCCCCTGCTCACTCCCCCCAGCACCACATCCCAACCCTCACCCCCACTCCACAAAACCATTCTGCTTGGAAAAATCCAAGTAAGTGGATGTGAGGAGGTTCTTTTGCAGGTGATGTGGCCACATCTCATACACTAAGGCAGAAATGGGGCCTGCTCTGAGCAGCAGCTCAGAGCCTCCCTGTGGGATGGGACCTGCTACTCTGCTGTGTCCCGGACTCAGCCATTTCTAGCTGTGTGTTCTGGCTCAGTGCCTGCATCGGCCCCTTTGGTTCTGGTGATCCCCTGGCCTTCCCTGGTGGGCTTATCAGACCTGGTCTTCTCTATTTGGGTCTCAGCCTTGCTCTGCCTACCCCAGTCCTTTGCCACCTCTGGTGTGCTCTCCAACCTGGGATGAGAAACTCTGTCTAGCCCCAAGCCTATGCAATCTGATCAAACAAGGATGGAAAACCCTGCCAGGGAAAGGGTTTTCCCTTTCCAATGACACTTGGCAGCTCAACTCTTACATGTGGAATGCGTTTCTGGGTTTGAGCATGCTACTTCAAATCTCAGTCTCTGGAAATAGATCCCAAAATAAACCAACCCTAAGCTTGCTCCCACAGGCAGACCCTCTAGTCTGACCAAGAAATCAGAAGGCCCTGAAATTGCTGTGGTAGACCAGTGTGGGCATCAGCCAGTGGAGTTCAGCCCCCCAGAAACCCACCACACTAAAGGGCTCAAAAGGCATCCCATCTTTCTAACATGATGCACTGCAAAGATTGAGTGATGCTTCCTCTCCTCCCTACAAGTTCCACTGGCTAGAAGAGAGGATATCTCCCTTGCAGGTATCCAGGCAGGATATAAGTACAACTAAGCACACACTCAACTTCGAAACTCTGCATTGTAACTCGAATCACATTACCAGAGGGGGTCTCCAGGTAGCCCAGAGAAAATTCTTTTTAAAAGATAATAAATTATTTCTCAAAAGAAAACACAAGCATCAATTTAATGCTCATCTGGAGAAAGGACAGCCCCGAACAGCTAGGAGAATCTCGGAAAAGGCAGAGTACTAAAGGGGAACTAGGTCTTGCAGATATTAATACATATTACAAAAGAGTTATAATGGAATCATATTAATGGAATGTAATAGGCAGTTTTAAAATACATCTTATAATACAGAGCTATTCTCACAAGTGTTTTCTAACACTTATTGATCACTTGCTAACTGACAGTCATTGTTCTAAATTATTTACATACATTCAATCATTTATCCTAAGAGGTAGGTACTATTTTATCATCCCCATTTTACAGATAAGGAAACTGAGGTCTAGAGAAGTTAGGCAACTTGCTCAAAGTCAAAGTCATAGAAGTACTAAGTCAAACCCAGGCTGCCTAAAACCAGAGTCAATGTTTATATCCACTACACTCAGCTGCCTCCCTTATAAAATCAACAGGAATGTTCATTGATAGGATATGTTTCATATAAGTTATTGTCAGGACACTCAAAACAGCATTTCACAGGCCTAAAATGGTGGTTATTAAATGAAGAAGCAATTTGGAAAACTGCTTATGATGTAATGTGAAATGAAAAGAAAGCAGAATAAGGGATGGACAGAAATTTCCGAGTAAAGTCATGAAAATAATAGCAATGGGACAAACTGGAAGAAAATATGAATGTATGGAAGCATGCATAATGATTGGCCTAGTGTAGAGCAATGGTCCCACCCCGTACCAATTAAACCACTGTCTGGAATTGGGCGCCAGGCTCCAGGAGTTTTTAAAGATTCCCAGGAAATTGAGAGGACCAGGGAAAAGCAACCATGATGTACCCTCATGTTTGGGAACCTCTGGTCTAAAATTCTGAGAAGGTAAAGGAGCCTAAATAGAACAAGACTTTTTTCCTCCCCAGTAAATGAGAGTAAATAAAAGGTCTATAGAAATCTAAAGAAAATTGTAATTTGCAAAAAAAAATTCACAAAAGAGAAATATAGTCAGAAAATGCAAAGTTGCTCAAAAAAATTAAGATCTCATTTTTTACCCAATAGAATAGCAAAGATGGAAAGAATGATTATCCCCAAAACACAAAGGTATATGTTCAAAGACAGTCACTAGCACATTGTTTTAAATAGCAACATGCTAATAAAATAATTATTAATAAAATATATTATGATCCATCCATTAAATGAGATACTTGGAGCCGTGAAAAATCATGGACTAGGTCTTTATTGGCCTAAAAGCTGTTTACAATATATTGTTAAATGCAGAAAGACAGATTAAACAACATTATATATATATATAGGTTTTGTTAAAAAACTAAATAATGTATAGAACAAAATATTAATGGAAGTTATTTCTGAGTGGTGAAATTGGAGCTGATTTTTTTCTCTTGCTTTTAGTCCCTATTTCTGCTGAACAACAAACAACAACAGAAAACCCTCCAACCTTTAATGAAAGAAAAATTTAGGCAATTAGAAAATAATTATCCTAGGGCAGAGCAATTTTCCTTGCCCTGCAGCAAAGGCCCAGATTATTTTAAATAAAACAGGACCTGTCCAGACAATACCTACTTTAGCAAATTCTTGTGTCCTAAAAGAAAATTATCTAATTAAACCCGTATTCCTTTGGACAATGGTAAAATCTCAGCAAAAAGATTCCCCTGGCTGTGATTTCAGAAGCTGGGAGTTGGTTCCTCAGGAAGATGTTTATCAAAGGTACTTTGATGCTCTATTGGAACTTGCCAGCACAATGCATTTATTTTATTATCTTGCTTGTCATTTCTTAATTTGGAACTTAATCAAGTTCTCGTATAATGTTCTCCTGCCAGACATTTCACTGAGAGTTTAAACTAGACAATGCAATCAAAAAAGAACACATTATACACTCTAGATTTTACTGTAGTTTTACTCTTATACGATAGCATCTTCATAGATAATTTTGGGCGGGATTCGTAAGAGTTTAAAAAGCTGAACCCTGCCTAGAATATGTGCTGAGGAATTTAGTGAGAAAAGTGATGAGAAACTTCTATAAATGCAGCATCTGATCCAAAAACATCAACCAAGCCAATCCCTCACAATCAGCAATCAAACCATCTCAAGTTCCCGGCTGTCCCTATGTGGCTTTGAAAGCCCCTGAACGTTAGGAAAACCTGACCAGAGAGAGAAAATACTACTTTCCAGAATTTCTTCCAAGGAGGGCTCTGTAGATGGTTGTAAGTCCTCTGATAAGGGGGCCTGTGGCCATGACAACCACAGAGGTATGCCTGAGCAACAGGAGAGGGTCACCAAAATGCTTTCTGCTTTCTAAGGTGGGTTCCCCTTAAGCACATTATTTTCTTGTTTCTTGGTGAAGGGGTGTGGTTGTTAAACTGTTCTCTTTTTTGGCCGGGCGCGGTGGCTCAAGCCTGTAATCCCAGCACTTTGGGAGGCCGAGACGGGCGGATCACAAGGTCAGGAGATCGAGACCATCCTGGCTAACACGGTGAAACCCCATCTCTACTAAAAAAAATACAAAAAACTAACTGGGTGTGGTGGCGGGCACCTGTAGTCCCAGCTACTCGGGAGGCTGAGGCAGGAGAATGGTGTAAACCTGGGAGGCGGAGCTTGCAGTGAGCTGAGATCCAGCCACTGCACTCCAGCCTGGGCGACAGAGCAAGACTCCGCCTCAAAA
The DNA here is from genome assembly GCF_001698545.2 of Rhinopithecus bieti. Taxonomy (NCBI): domain Eukaryota; kingdom Metazoa; phylum Chordata; class Mammalia; order Primates; family Cercopithecidae; genus Rhinopithecus; species Rhinopithecus bieti. The sequence goes on from NW_016814470.1 coordinate 70,207, forward strand.
AAAAACTGTTCTCTTTTTTAAAAAAATTAATTTTATATTTAAATTTAATTTTTTTTATTTTTATTTTATTTTTTAGAGACAAGGTCTTGCTCTGTTGCCCACACTGGAGTACGGTGGCACAGTCATAGCTTACTGCAGCCTCGAAGCCCTGAGCTCAAGCAATTCTCTCACCTCAGCCTCCTGAGTCACTGGGACCACAGATGCCTGCCACCACCCATNTGTTCTCTTTAAAAAAATTAATTTTATATTTAAATTTAATTTTTTTTATTTTATTTTATTTTTTAGAGACAAGGTCTTGCTCTGTTGCCCACACTGGAGTACGGTGGCACAGTCATAGCTTACTGCAGCCTCGAAGCCCTGAGCTCAAGCAATTCTCTCACCTCAGCCTCCTGAGTCACTGGGACCACAGATGCCTGCCACCACCCATGGCTAATTTTTTTTTTTTTTTTTTTTTTAAATAGAGACAGGGTCTCATTATGATGCCCAGGCTGGTCTGAAACTCCTGGCCTCAAACAATCCTCCTGCCTGGGCCTCCCAAGCTGCTGGGATTACAAGCGTGAGCTATCACGTCCAGTCCAATGTTATTTTTAATTGACATATAAGAAATATATGAATTTTATGGGGTACAATGTGTGTTATGGCACATGTATACATTGCAAAATGATTAAATCAGGCAAATTAACATGCCCATCACCTAAGATACTTATCATTTCTCAGTGATAAGGACAATTGAAGTCTACTCTTTTAGTAATTTTGAAATACACATTATTATTAATTGTAGTCATCATGTTGTACAATACATCACTAGAACCTATTCCTTCTAACGGAAACTTTGTACCCTTTGACTAACAGCTCCCTTTTCCCCATTATAGCCACCATTCTCTACTCTCTGCTTCTATGAACTCAACTCTTTGCATTCCATGTACAAGTGAAATCATGCAGTATTTGTGTTTTTCTGCCTGGCTTATTTCACTTAGCATAAAGTCCTCTAGCTTCATGCACACTGTCACAAAGCACCTTGTTTTTATTTTGGTCAATGCAGCATGCAAGTTTCAGAGCAGAGGTGAAATACCCAGAACAGAGGAGTGGCTGCCCCCAGTGGTCTCCCTTTCTCCCTTTTCACCTAGCACAGCTTCTTCTCTAACCAGTGTGGAGTAAATAGTTGAAGAATACTGAAGCATCCACAATTCTTAACATACTCCTATGACGAAACCAAGAATTTTAAACTAAAACTGCAAGATGGCTTAAGTTTTAAAACTTCAAAACATAGTAAAACATTTAGATGAGTACCATCAACAGTCACGCTACCTCATTCCCTCCTCTTTTAATGGTCATACTCCTCTGTGGTTATTGTTCCTCCTGTCCAACTCAGAGCGATAAAGGACGACTCAGACCAGAGACTCATGAAATAACAGGGCAGAACCTGAGAGCACCAGGCAGGTGCTGAGGGTGTACCACGGACTCAACAACAAAGGTTCTGCTTCTCCAGCCATCGAGGAGATTGAAATAAAAGGTCAGCACTGGGCCGGGTATAGTGGCTCATGCCTATAATCCTGGCATTTTGGGAGGCGAGGTGGGCGGATTTCCCGAGCTCAGGAGTTCGCGACCAGCCTGGGCAACACAGTAAAACCCTGTCTCTACTAAAATACAAAAAATAACCAGGTGTGGCGGCATGTGCCTGTAGTCCCAGCTACTCAGGAGGCTGAGGCAGGAGAATTGCTTGAACCCAGGAGGCAGAGATTGCAGTTAGCTGAGATCGCACCACTGCACTCCAGCCTGGGCAACAGAGCAAGACTGTCTCCAAAAAAAAAAAAAAAAAGTCAGCACATACCCAGGGTCAGTCTCAGTCTCATTGAAGGAGGGAAATATCTAGGGGGAGACTAGAAAAGAAGAAATAAAGCCTCATCTGGTGGAAAAAGAATAGAGATACCAGATATGTGTAGCTAATTTTACAGTATACATAGCTGATACTCTGGTCTAGTAGCAAAATAATAGTGGGATGGCTGGTTAATAACAGAAGAGGGCTTTTAAAAAGAACAAAGTTGGAAGACTTACACTTCCTGATATAAAATGTGCTACAAAGGTACAGTAATGAAGACAGTAGAGTGTTATCATAAGGCCAGACATATAGACTAATGAAATAGAATTGAGAGTCCAAAGAAATCCTTACATGTAAGATGAGTTGATTTTGGATAAGGGTACCAAGACCATTTAAAGGGACATAGTCTCTTCAACAAATGGTGCTGGGACAACTGAACAGCCCCCATAAGAATGAAGTAATGAAGTTAGAACTCTACAAAAATTGACTCGAAATGAATCAAAGACCTAAATTTAAGTGCTAAAATTATAAAACTCTTAGAAGAAAACACAGGGGTAAATCTTGACATCCTTAGATTTGGGCAATGAATTCTTAGATATGACACCAAAAACACAAGCAACACAAAGAAAAAAACAGATAAATCAAACTTTATCAAAATAAAAATTTTTATGCATCAAAGGACTCTATCAAGAAAGTGAGAAGACGAATGGCAGAATGGGAAAATATTTGCAAATTATATATCTGATAAGGCTCTAGTATCCAGAACATACAAAAAACTCTTAAAACTCAACAACAAAAAGACAACCCAATGTAAAAATGGGCAAAAGAGCAGGCGCAGTCATGTGCAGCTGTAGTCCCAGCTACCCGAGAGGCTGAGGTAGGAGGATTGCTTAAGTCCAGGAGCTGGAATCCAGCCTGGACAACATAGAGAGACCACCCTTCAGTCTTTAAAAAGGAGAGGAGGAAAAGGTCAGGCACGATGGTTCACTCCTGTAATCCCAGCACTTTGGGAGGCCAAGGTAGGTGGATCACGAGGTCAGGAGTTCAAAACCAGCTTGACCAACATGGTGAAACCCCATCTCTACTAAAAATACAAAAATTAGCCAGGCGTGGTGAAGCCTGCCTGTAATCCTAGCTACTCAGGAGGCTGGGGCAGGAGAATCGCTTGTACTTGGGAGGTGGCGGTTGCAGTGAGCTGAGATTACACCACTGCACTCCAACCTGGGTTACAGAGCGAGACTCTGTCTCAAAAAAAAAAAAAAAAAAAAAAAAAAAAAGAAGAGGAGAGCAAAGGACTTGAATAAATATTTTTCTGCAAATAAGACATATGAATGGCCAATAAGCACACGAAAACATGAAAAGAAACTCATCATTAGCCATTCAAGAAATGCAAATCAGAACCACAATGAATACCACTTCACACCCACTACTAGGATGACTATAATTCAAAAAAAAGAAAATAACAAGGATGTGAAGAAAATGGGTTAATGTTGTGCTATGTGAATTTCACCTCATTAAAAATAGAAGACATATAAATAGGCAATAAGCACATGAAAAGATATACAATAATGGAAGCAGGGATGGGGCAGAAAGAGCAAAAAGAAAGAAAAGAGCATTGAGGTCCATTATAGTAGCATTTCACAGGTTATCTCATTTAATCCTTTCAAGAGACTTCATGAGGTCGATGTTATTAATCTCATTTTGCAGATGAGAAAACAGAAGCTCAGAGCAATTAAAAATCTAGTTATAGCTAATAAATGGCAGGGTTGGGATGAGGCTTCTCAACAAGGTACCAAAATGACTGCAACCAAGATTATAACTTAAAGGAATAGGCCATTTGCAGATGCACTGAAAACTGGACCCTTGATTTTATGGCACTTTTACAGTGTGATAACACATAAAAACCTGTGATAAAATTTTATGTCCATGAAGCCAGGGATGCAAAGCCTTGGCCAGTGTGGAGGATAATGCAGGACAGGTGTTGCACAGTTATGCACGCTGCTTGGCCAACTCCCTCAGCCCTGCTCTGTGTACTGATTCTCTGATTCAAAGACAAACACCCAGAAAGGCTTGGCAGGAATGTGCGTCTTACCCGAGAGGCACAGACTAATAGAGACAACAGGCCTTAGGAAAGCTTCAGAGGTCATCTGGTCTTAGTGGGCTGAAACACACATCCATGAACCAGATGTAGCTGAATTTCCCGGGGAGCTCATAAAATGCAGATTCCTGGGCCCCGTGCCAGACCTCAGGTGGGTAGGGCCCAGAAATGAGAATTTTTAAAAAGCTCCCCAGAGGGTAACCCTTATCTGTTGTTGGTGGGAATGTAAAATGGCATGGCCACTTTGGGAAACAGTTTGGGTATTTTCTGAAAAGTTAAACATAATAGTTACCATTTGACCCAGTAATTCCATGTCTAGGTATATACACAAGAGAAATGAAAACATACGCCCTCACAAAAATGTGTCCATGAATGTTCTAAGCAGCATCATTCATAATTCATCAACTGGACCAAATATCCATCAACTGATAAGCAGATAAATAACATGTGGCATATCATACAATTGCCATATTATTGAGCAATAGAAAGGAATAGGCTATCAATACACGCTACAGCATTAATGAACCTCAAGGATGTTATATTAAGTAACAGAAGCCAGATGCAAGAGACTACACAGTGCATGATTCTATTTACATGAAATGTCCAGAAAAGGTAAATCTACAGGGGCAGAAAGTACATAGCTTACTTGTTGCCTGCGGCAGGGAGTGGGAATGGATGGGGATATTACTGACATGATAAAAATATTCTATTACTGATTTATGCTGATAGTTGCATAACTTGGTAAATTTACTAAAAATCATTAATTGTACATTTGAAACGGGTGAATTTTATTATATGTAAAATGTAATTCAAAAGAGCTGTTTTTTTTTTTTTTTGTTTTTTTTTTTTGAGACGGAGTCTCGCTCTGTCGCCCAGGCTGGGTGGGGCAGTGGCCGGATTCTCAGCTCCGCAAGCTCCGCCTTCCCCCGGGTTCGCGCCATTCTCCTGCCCCACCTCTTCCCGAGTAGCTGGGACTTGCAGGCCGCGGCCGCCACTCACGTGCGCCAGCAGTTTTTTGTATTTTTTAGTAGAGACGGGGTTCACCCGTGTAGTCGCAGGATGGGTCTCGATCTCCTGAGCCTCTGATGCGCCCATCCCTCCGGCCCTCCCAAAGCGCTGGGATTACCGTTTGAGCCCCACCCCGGGCCTTTTTTTTTTTTTTTTTTTAAGAAAAGGTCCCCAGGTGATGCTGACATTCCAGCAGATTTGAGAACCAATGAATTCCAATATACTCACTGTGCAATGAGGAACCTGAAACCCAGAGAGGGAAATGATTCACCCAGAGCCACAAAGTGAGTTCCTACAGAGCCAGATTGCCTCTGATCTGTGTCTCCACAAAAGGAAATGGAATGCTGGGAGAGAACCTGATGAAATTAACCAAAGGGGACTGCCAACCTCAATGAGTCAGTCCCCATTAAACCCTTTTCCCCCTTAACTTGCAGGAAGCTGGTTTGTTTTGCTTGAGTGAACCAGGAAAGGGGCTCAGGAAGCAGCTGTAGGGCAGTGAAAGGACTATAGGCTTGGAGTCAGAAGGCCTGGGTTCAAACTTGGCCCTGAGAGTTCATCGTGATCCTGGGCCAGTCACTTCACTTCCCAGGGAGTCTTCTGGTTCATCCATCTGTAAACAAAGCTGATCGTATCACCCTCCCAGGATCACTGCAGGACCAGTAAGGAAGATATTGAGTAATCCAGGTAGGAGATGATTTCCTTCCTGCCTAATCTGAAACCACAGATGTCCAGCCCAATCTGTTTATCTTAAGGCTATAACCAGAGCATCCCTTCCAGCCTGTGGGGCACTCACATTCCCTGACGCAGGCACCACTCACCCACCCTGATTTTGAACCCAGTTCCAGCTTGATCCCAGTTCCCAGGTGCCATAAAATTCTGAAAAGGTGGAAACAAGACTGTATTTTTTTTTTTTTTTTTTTTTTTACAGCTATGAGAACTGCAGACTGAGAACAATAAGCATTTTTAAAATAACAACTTTTCAAGTGGCCACCGACACATCAAATACTGGATTGGGCGTGGTGTTATTATAAGACCAAGAGAATGTAAAACATCCTGTAACATATCTTAGTAGAAGATCTTTGCCAAGGGAAAGAAATCTGTCTTCTATCTAAGAGGAATGTTTGGTAATTGTTTGGGCCTTGGATAAACTCAGGCCATACGTCTTGGGCCAGGCATTTTACATTACGGACTAATCATAGAGCCCTGCAGTGAATACAGACATTGTGGAGTAAGAGTAAGTTACCAAGATGGTCATGGCAGCTTTGACACTCACAGAGACATGCAGCCTGTGTCCGGATGGGGAACATTCAGGCCAAGACACTTTCTTAAAACGAAAAACGTGAACACTGGTATCCCCTGAACGGACCCCATCTAAGTGGATCCTGAACTCCCAGCCTGTGTCATCAGATAATAATGTCAATGTGGCAGAGGGCAAAGGTAAGAAGGGACCCATCCAACTTTGCCTGCTTAGGTCACATTTTGTTGGCTCTATCAGCTGCAAGAGAAATCTCACTTCTCTGAGGGACCTGTGGGTGTCATTCTCAGTGACTCCTGGTAACTGAGTTAGACAGTGAAAAACAGGCATTCTCTGTAAAAGGGCACCTGGGACTGACAAGAAGACAGAAGAAACAGAAGCTTGCCACTCATGACAGCAGCACAGGCTTAGGCTGGGAGAAAAAAAGATGAACTTGAGAGCCTCAGGTTCAGAGAGGTGTTACAGACTTGCTAAAAATGTAACTCCAAGCAGCAGCAGAAGATAAATAAGAACAGAAGGAGCTAGAAGGGAAATGGACTAAAGCAGGAAAAATACAAAGAAAAGCAAAGGCTAGGAGATCAAACATCGAAAACAATACTAGCAAACACATAGCACATGTACTGCAAGTGCCCTGCCCCAGGATTCATGGTGGCCTCACACCCTCCAGGGACCCGTCCCCCAGGCAGCCACTGGGAGGGACTGTTTCATGTGCACCTCCCAGGCCTGAAGAGAAAGCCTAGACTTTCCACTTCCAGTTAAACATGGAAGAGTGACCATCTCACCTCCTCTCACTTCCAAAACCCTACTAAATTGCCTACTGTTAGGGAATTTTAAAATGTTTTAACCTATGAGGACAAAGCAAAAAGAGAGGAGATATCCACAAATAAAGATTTCAGCAAACTTGGAGAAAAGTAGAGGAAAGCATTGTAATTGAGTGTAAGTTGCAAACATTCATATCCACTGTGGAGGAAACTTGAGAACAAAGTCATCTGGACTGACAGACACCCCAGCAGCCCAGCCCTCGGAGACACAGGAACCATGAAAGAGGAGGCTCCAGTTCATGACGGAAAACTGAGCTACTAAGCCCATGTTACGCAGCCAGGCTACTATGTAACCCCCATGCTCCTCTCCAAGCAGGGGAGACCCAGGAAACAGGCACCCTGGAGAACAGAGCTCAGGGCGAGGGGCACCCAAAACACCAACCACACGTCCACATCTCCAGGCAGGAGATCCAAAGATTCTTCTCTGGAGAAAACCAACCACCTCAGAGAAAAAACATCTACGTAATGACAGTTGTGTGCATGGTTCCAATAAAAAAAGATAGCTCAAAATCTGTTCTCCTAAAGAAAAGCTCATCAACCAACTACCCCACCTATGCATGCTGAGCTGCATGGCACGGGGCATCTGCAGCACGTGCACACAGAACTTTCAACCTGTCCAATATGGATATTCTCTAAAAGCTGACAGCCGTCTAGGGAGAGCCCCTGACAAGAAAGGCAGGGTTAACACAAACACAAAAAGAACCTGGAGGTGGGGGGGATAGGCAGGGAAAATAAAAAGAACTTTGAAAATCCTGTTATATTTGGCCAGGCGTGGTGGCTCACATCTGTAATCCCAGCACTTTGGGAGGCCAAGGCGGGTGGATCACAAGGTCAAGAGATCGAGACTATCCTGGCTAACACAGTGAAACCCCGTCTCTACTAAAAATACAAAAAATCAGCCAGGCATGATGGTGGGCGCCTGTAGTCCCAGCTACTCAGGAGGTTGAGGCAGGAGAATGGTGTGAACCTGGGAGGCAGAGCTTGCAGTAAGCTGAGATAGTGCCACTGTACTCCAGCCTGGGCAACAGAGCGAGACTCTGTCTCAAAAAAAAAAAAAAAAAAAATTCTGTTATATTCTTAAAGAATGTTAATTAAAGTATGTTAAGATAGTGCATCCATGAAACAAGAACAGAATGCTTTGTGAAGGAAATAATCAGAAACTAGAAAGGTCTTGGAAATTACATGGTCATAAAAATTAAAGAGTTCAGCAGAGAATTTAGAAGACAGACAAGCAAATGCCCCAGAAAGGAGAACCAAAAATAAAAACAACAGAAAATAGGAAAGACAAGGAAATTTGAGATGTTATCCAAAACAGCACTCCAGAAATAAAGAACAGAGAATATACAAAGAAGGAAACTATCAAAGAGATATTGAAAGAAACTACACAAGCACCTCTAGCTTGAAAGGGTTCATCGAAAGGAATGCATAGGAGACAACAGATGTTCAAAGGCCCTCCCCAAGGTACCTCATCATGAAGTATGGGAATGCCAGAAATCAACAGAAGACCTGAAAAGCATCCAGAGGCAAAATTCAATCACTCGCAAAACAAAGAGCATCAGAATGGCATTGGTCTTATCACAAGTAGAATGCTGGAAGACAATGGTGGAATACCTTCAGAACTCTAAGAAACAAATGATTTCCAACAGCAATTTCCAAAACTGGTTTAATTATAAGTCAAGTCTGGGGTACAATCAACACATTTTAGATATGCAAAAGTGAAAACAATACTTCCCTTGCACCCTTCCTTAGGAAGCTATTAGAGGATGTGTTTCCAGTAACCAAGAAAGCAGAAGGATGTGGTACACAGGGGCCACCACAATAGAGAATGCTAGCTATGCGCCCAGCCTAGAACACAACCAGTCCAGATTGGAGTGGGAGGGTGGAAGACTAAGGGTAGGAGGCCTCCAAGAAAAAGCAAAATGCAAATGGTAGGTTATTTTATGTGTCTGAGTACTCGGAAAAATGGATAGACGTCAGAAAGATATTGCACTGATTAATTTTATGTGTCAACTTCACTGGGTCATAGGGTGCCCAGATATTTGGTCAAGCATTATTCTGGTAATAACATGTGTGACTTTGAGGGTGTTTTTGGATGAGATTAACATTGGAATCGGTAGACTGAGTAAAGCAGATGGCCCTCCTCAAGGTAGGTGGGCATCATCCAATCAGTTGAAGGCCAGAATAGAACAAAAAAGCTGACCCTCCCTCAAGCAAGAGGGAACTCCTCCTGCCTGATTGCATGTGTTGGAATTTCTGTCTCTTCTTGCCTTCAGACTTGAACTGAATTATTGGCTCTTCCTGAGTCTCAACACTTCAGGCTTTCAGACTGGAACTACACCATCGACCCTCCTGGGTCCCCAACTTGCCAAATGTAGTAGATCTTGAGACTTCTCAGCCTCCATAACTATGTAAGGCTGTTCCTTATAATGAACCTATTTCTATATATGCATACTATTGGCTTTGTTTCTCTGGAGAACCCTGACTAATACAGATACACAGAAATGTTTAGAAAGTGATATATGTGATAACATACGAAAGAACTGCAGTGAACTGTTTTTTCATAGTCACAATAGTCATAATAATATAAACAATAACTATTTAAAAGTTCATTTGTAACTACATGGGAGTGATTAGGGTGCAGAAGTGAGGCTGGGGGAGTGATTGATATAGGAGTGCTCAATCCAGTTACCTTACAAGAAGTCAAGAAGGAATATCCAAACTGGATAATTCACATTGTCTAGAAAAATTAAGGAAAATGCCAGAAGACAGTTTAAGAAGCTGTGATAGTTGCCTCTGGGGAGTGGGATGGAATTTGGGGAATACTGTTTTCATTATAAGCCTTTTGGGCTATTTGACTTTTAAATTATACGCATGTGTCTATAAGTAAAAGTGAACTAAAAAAAAAAAGGAAACCAGGTTTGCAGACATCCATTACAATGTGATTATACATGTTAAAAATAAGTTGATGATTATAGTTGGCAGTAGGAACAAACCTATTAGCCACCTTTAGCACGTGATGACAAAGTTACTTATTTGTAGCCAGCAGCTTTTTATCCAGTTGAGCGTCTTATGGGTTATAAGCAAACTACAAAGGTAACTAATTTATGTATTATGACCAAAATACTTTTTAAATTAAGCACAAGTGAATGATGTATCTCTGCACTTCTTAGTAATCAAAGCCTGAAATAAATTTAATTACAATGCATTTAGTTTCCTCTTGGCAACAAATAACTTTTACAAGTGTTGAATGTCGTTGTAAACAACAGTAGTTTTTAAAAGCAATGCCAGCAATCCATTGATAGATATGGAGATCCCAAAAAGACACTAATAGGACAAACAGAGGGAAAAAAATCTAAACGACAACAAATGAAAGCCTGGGACTTAGCATAAAATTTCAAGGATTTAAAAAGTGCTCTCTTGGTCTGTTGCAAATAGAACCCACCCTAGCTGGTTTCAGGGGAAAATATATTTAAAGGACATCAGGCAGCTAGCAGAACCTCCAGGAGAGCCAGCTTGGAAGCTACTTAGCCAGGAACAGAGGACATGCTGTGCCAGCACTAGGCCTAAGGCTACAGACATGTCTCATACACGGTCGCCCATGGTCACCAGCACTACGTAGTAACAAGACAAAGTAGGGAGGACTAAGGCAGCTGGATCCCAAGCAAAGCTTCCAATACACTTCTCCCAATTCCATCTACTGCTGGAAATAAAGAACTGTGAAATGTTCTTTGGGAGTGACACGTATCTGCTCTGGAGAAGGGTAGGTGAGGAGGTTATCAGCACACATGGATACTCCCCCTGCCCTGGCACCATCATCCCATTCTGGATTGTAGGGAGGGATCATCTAGCTAGGAAAATGGAAAAGTGAATCCCAGTTACTTCTCCCTTGTCAGAAGGAAGCTAGCGGCAAGCAGGAGATGAAATGGCAAGAGAAGCCAGGGTATTTATTTTGACTTTTCCTATTCCTCCCTTGTTCCTGGCAGGTCATAAAGGAAAGGAATGAGCCCCAGATGAAGGGTTGAGAAGGCATCAGGTGAGGCTAGGAAGGCAGGTTAGGGTTCTACGCACTATGATTCTTTGTTCTTAACACAGATTGGCATTTGTTTTTTGAGCCAAAGAGGTAGCCAGATAATTATAATAATCGAATTACAAATTGGTCTACTTAATGTCTTCACATACTCATTTTGCAGTTGCCCAATCAGTTCCTTTGAAAACTGGACCTCAAAAGAGAACCCCCAAAAGGCAGGCCCTGGTATCTATCTCAGCCTGGGTTCCCTGAAGCAGAGCCACTACTTTATTCAGGGAGGAGGGCAATGGAGAGCGTGGCAGGGAAGGAGGGGGAGAAAACAGGATGGGGCATGTTCCCCAGCTGACCTCTGCTTGGCATCCAATGCAACTGAGCCTGGGATCATGAGGGACTATCATAAAGGCAGCATCAAGACAGTCCGTTCAGAGAGGGGTAAGCAAAAGAACTTTACTAATTCCCATCTCCCACCAGTGGGATGTTCACCCCAGAGGTACCACCTCCCAACCCTCCTGGTTGCACATGCCTGAGCATCCATGGGGCCCTGGGAGTCTTGCCCCTCAGAGTCAACAGGGAGCCCTAAGGTGGCAGACATGAGGCTAGGAGCTGTGGCGTCTGTCCACATGAGGACAGTTTTCGCAGTGACTGAGCCAAGACTCCTGAGATTACAGTCAAGAGGACCTGGGGCAGCACAGGAAAGATGTCTCATACAGTGTCTAGCTCATAATTAAAACCCTCATTCCAACTTCTGGCAACATTTAGCTATCTTCCTAAAAGATAGAGTTGATTTTACTTTCAAAAAGCAGTACTAATAAACAGACATCTCTTCCAATTGGGGATTTGTACATTGAGTGTTTTATTTCATTCTGCAGAAATCCCCCATGCAGAAGACCACGGATCCCTGGAAGGTCCTGATATTGCTGTCAGAGAAGCCTGAACCCATACACTGCACCAAACGTCAGCACACTTGTTATGTAAACAAGTATCACACATGCATATAGGCACTATTTTAAATGTACGTGGATGCTGTTGTGATCAGTAAGATATGGAAATTTACTGAATAAACAGATGACTGCATTCCTAAAGGATCTTTTTATTCTGTAATCACTGTGCTGATTGTTCTCTGCCTTCCCGGATCTTTTCTCTGCCATTATTTGTCCTATTCTATGTCCAAGAAAGGAGCCCTTGCCCTTTGGCCTCCAGCTGGATTTGACCAGCACGAGATGGATTGGTAAGAGAAGTCAGGGTATTTATTTTGACTTTCAGCCCCCACCCTCACTTGTTCCTAGAAGGTCATTAGACATCTCCGAGCGTCGGTTTCCCCAAATGTACAATGAAAGAGTTAATCAGATAATCTCTAAGGTGGTTTTTCAGTTGCTGGCCCATGTTTTCACTTCCTGGATCCTCTGAAAGAATAGTTATTCACATTTGCCAAATCAAATAGGTATGAATTCCAAGCTGATATCTCCTCATTGCTGTCAGGATGCTTTCTTTCAAAAATGGATCAAAATGACAGGATAAGAAAGCTTCCAGTTTGCCTTTATCTCTTTTCACATTAAGTGTTTACTGTGGACTGATTACTTTTTATCATCTAAAGGCAGAATCAAATTTAGTAAATACCAAGCAAATGGTTGTGTGGGACTGTACAATTCATTTCTTTTAATAAGCATTTTACATGTTTCATCAGGTGCAAACTAGAACATCTGCAGTATAAAATATCACCTAGTGCACTTTGTAGGTGGCCTATCTGTATTTACAGGGCATGTTGTGCATAGTGTATAAAGTTACTCAAATGTGAAAAAGACTCAATTTCTTCTCAAAAAAATTTCCCAAATTGATTTGAGGGAATATATTAGCCCTCAGCCATAGAAATCATTTTTAAACATAGAAGAGTTTGAAATTCCTTCTTGAATTCAACATCTGGGAACATGGTTTATCAATCCAAGGAGAGCTGCACCTAACTCAACCAGCTCAGAACATCAAAAACAAAATATGAAGCATCTGAAATATGCAAGTACATCCTCCTGGCATCAGACCACAGAGTGGTCCTGGACTCCTGGGTGGTGGGGGGTTCATCCTAGTTTCAAAATTGTGTAAGACGATTTTCACCAAGTTACATTTGCCTCACAAAAGGCTATTTTTAAAGTTTCTATCTGGTTTTAAGCCTTCTAGCCAAGGGCTTTTCCCAGGAACATATCCCTCATTCTCTTCACCACGTAAAGCTTGATTATTTTTGCGGGTAGTGTCTGGAACTGTTTTGGATATAAACATTTAAATTTAAAAATATCCTCATGCATATCAGAGAATGGAAGAACATCAGTATTATTCCATAATGCTTATTACAGATATTGCAATGGGTAAAAGTCTAGATCTGTAGGTTTATTTAAAAACATTGTGGGATAATAAGATTATTTTCAGTTTTTCTTGGACACTAGTACAATTTTCAAAATATCAAGTATTAACACAACATGATGAAATGACTAAAATGATGAACTTTCTCCCATTTCCTTCTGTAAAGAGAAGCATCTAACACTGCCATATTAAGCCACCCAAAAGGCTACTCCTGTACTTTTACATTCTAAGTATTTCATTGTGTTGAGTATATTTTCCAGGCAGTCACACTGTTCAGTATTAATTCCTTTGTGACTATGATTTTGACTCAAATATCATTCTTCTTAAACAGGAATATGTTTACTCATAGGAATGTTGTTTGTTAAAGACTGAAAATTTGAGGTATACATGACCAAAAATGTGAAAGATAACAGGCAAAATTCAAAATAACCCCACATCAGCAAAAGTTATAGTGAAATTTCCCTACTATAAAATTGACAATAACAAGTACATTTTTTAAAAGCTCAGCATCACTGATCAGAGAAATATAAATCAAAGCCACAATGAGATACCATATTACACCAGTCAGAATGGCTATTACCAAAATGTCAAAAAATAACAGATGCTGATGAGGTTGTGAAAAAAATGGAATGCTTATACACTCCTTTGGGGGAGTATAAATTAGTTCAACCATTGTGGAAGACAGTGTGGCAATTCCTCAAAGACCTAATGTCAGAAATACCATTTGACCCAGCAATCTCATTACTGGGTATATACCCAAAGGAAAGTAAATTGTTCTGTTATAAAGCCACATGCATGCATATGTTCACTGCAGCACTATTCACAATAGCAAAGTCATGGAACCTAAATGCCCATCAAGGATAGACTGAATAAAGAAAATGTGGTACATACACACCATGGAGTACTATGCAGCCATAAAAAAGAACAAGATCATGTCCTTTGTAGGGCCATGGACGGAGCTGTGGGCCATTATTTTTAGTAAACTAACACAGGAACAGAAAACCAAATACTGCATGTTCTCACTTATGAGTGGGAGCTAAATGATGAGAACACATGGATACATAGAGGGGAACACCACACACTGGGGCCTATGGGAGGGCAGAGGGAGGGAGGAGGAAGAGAATCAGGAAAAATAACTAATGGATACTAGGCTTAATACCTGGGTGATATAGTAATCTGTACAACAAACCCCCATGACACACATTTACCCATGGAACAAACCTGCACATCCTGCACATGTATCCCCGAACTTAAAAGTTAAAAATAAAATAAAATTGGTAACAAATAACAATAACAGTAATCGGAAAAACAACAGTAACAGCATGACCCCAAACCCAACTTAGAGTAAATGGTCACAATCTAAGATGCGCAGAACAAATACATCAAATAAAGTGTTTATCACTGTGGATATATAAATGCGCCTAAACCTCACTTTGAAAAAATTGGTAGAAAAAAACCTGAGTATTAGCTGCATGAAAAAAACTTTTTGCAATGATATTAATAAAGAAACTATGCACATTTTAAAGAAAATCACTAAAATTTTTTTCTTTTTTTTCTTTGAGACAGAATCTTGCTCTGTCATTGAGGCTGGAGTACAGTGGCGCAATTTTGGCTCACTGCAACCTCTGCCTCCCAGGTTCAAGCAATTCTTCTGTCTTAGTCTCTTGAGTAGCTGGGACTACAGGCGCACGCCACTATGCCCAGCTAATTTTTGTATTTTTAGTAGAGACAGGGTTTCACCATATTGGCCAGACTGGTCTCGAACTCTTGACCTAGTGATCCACCTGCCTCGGCCTCCCAAAGTGTTGGGATTACAGGCGTGAGCCACCATGCTCGGCCATTTTTTAATAAAAGAGAAAAGTTGGGATTTGGAACAATCCATGGGAAAACAATTAGTGAAGTACTTAGTTGCTTGAAATTTTATTCGGAGTTAGTTTCAGAAACACTTTAGGAGGTGAAGCTCAATCCACGAGAATATTTGGTGAAGCCCTGTCATGTAGACACAAACTATCCTGGTTTGGAGCAAAAAGAGACAGCTAAGCCAAAAATCAGTAATACCACCAAACAACACATTTTAAACTACTCAACAGACACAAGTGAAGGAATAGTAACAGGACTTTCCAGTTGGCTGGGAGGTTTTATATTAGTAATGAGTCCATTTAATGATCTTCGCTTGTTCTGTTTATAATATTATTTGTGAAGGCTTGTTAGTGTGCAAAATGCTTAGCTATAACTTATTTGATGGAGTAATGTTTAATCAAGTATTATTATTCCATTCCATTCATAGTAAGAATGGTGTTTACATCTCTGAAGATGTAGAGCTGACGGTTAAAATTGAGAATAGCAGCCTGGACAGAGGCTGGTGAAGGCACCGACAGCTTCAGTAGAGAACAAAACACTCTAAAAAAGAAACAAGTCAATGCAGACAGTGGTTGAATATTAGTTTGTAGAAACATTGCAACAAAAAGTGCCTCCTAGGAAAGCTTGCTTTATTATCCACTCGAATACTAGCTATGGGGAGGGGGAAGGACTGGGTAAATCATGATTAGTGTTCTTTAACTTACTGTTGAATTGTTTTCTTAATGAGAAAATAAATGTTCTCAAAACAAAAGGTCAAGACCTGGATACAATGAATTATTTTGTTATTCAGAAATTGACTTATTTAGGACATTTTTTTCTTTCATAGCTGAAAAGGTTTGAGAGTTTTTCATGAAGAGCTCAGATCCAGAGGTCTATAAGTCTTTGAGTTAGGTTATTTACATGTGAAGACAAGATAATTATTTACATGGGTCAAAATAAAGAGCAACAGTTGTTGTTGTTACTAAAATTAGAAACACTTTGGGTCCATGATATTACAGAAGTAACCTGGCTCCTCAGCATGAAGAAGTACTGAAATTCCTATATGTAATTCCTATTCCTGGAAATGTAGCATGGAACCACTTCTTTGGCAACATGCTGAGCATCTCCCTAGGTGGAATGCCCCAACACTTATGTGTATGAGTTTCTGTTCTCAATATATAATACCAACAAAGAGAGAGAGGCTGCCTGGACCCAGAACTTATTTTAATGCAGCATTAGCACTCTTTTTATCAACCCAATTTTAAAATATCCAAAACCTATCTTTTTTCCTCAATAGCAAGGAATATAAAAGCATTTTCTATTAAGACAAACAGGCATACATTACTGTGCACAATGAAAACCCCACATGCATTCATAAAAATGTGTAGACATCTCTAGCCTTTCTTTGTACTACTTGGGGTCACATTTCCAGGGTTCTCATTCATTCGAGTCTGGAGCTAAGGGCACTTAAGAGAAAAGGCATTGTACCTCTTGTTTAAGTAGAATATGATGGTACTGACATAAAATGTGAAATTCTGGCAAGAGATACATAAGGCTGCTCTTTTCTAAAGTAAAGGATCCAAACAGGACAAAGGACTAGCTCTTTCCCTCCCCCACCAGAGTCTCCATTTACCATCCATGGGCATTGAGATCTCAACATAGCAGATCTTCCCCTTGCCCCCAAACCCAGCAATGCAGCCCACTGCCTTCCACTTGTAAGCTATGTAGAAATACGACCATCCTGGCTAGCACGGTGAAACCCCGTCTCTACTAAAAAATACAAAAAACTAGCCGGGCGAGGTGGCGGGCGCCTATAGTCCCAGCTACTTGGGAGGCTGAGGCAGGAGAATGGTGTGAACCCAGGAGGCGGAGCTTGCAGTGAGCTGAGATCCGGCCACTGCACTCCAGCCCGGGCGACAGAGCAAGACTCCGTCTCAAAAAAAAAAAAAAAAAAAGGGCGAAACATTTCCCATGATAACCAATCTTTGTGATGAGATAAAGCTGCTTACTAGCTACTGGATCTATCTGATCTTAGCAAGTTGCTACACCTCCCTAAACCTAAACTTAATAATGTCCTTTGTCTTACAGAAGTGCTCTGAGGACTGTGTAAGATGTTTCTTGTAAAGAAGCCCAGCACACTGCCTGCACATAGTAAATATTCAATAAACATTACTACTACTTGGTACCAAGTCTTTGATGAGCTAGGTTCAGGGTCAAATGCCATTAACAGGTTCTGAAGTAAAACACATCTCTCTCAACATCAAAAATACTACAGACTACTTAAGGAGATAATATTAACATTCATGAAACAACAAGTGATCTAAAACCATATGTGAGCAATAGGGCTGGTAGACTTGGTGTGTTCAAGTTTAGTCTCGCTGGCCATATGAGCTTGATCAAGTAACTGTATACAATAGAGTTACAAAGATCTGACCTGGCCGGGTGCGATGGCTCACGCCTGTAATCCCAGCACTTTGGGAGGTCGAGGCTGGCGGATCACAAGGTCAGGAGATGGAGACCATCCTGGCTAACACAGTGAAACCCCGTCTCTACTAAAAATACAAAAAATTAGCCAGGTGTGGTGGCACGCACCTGTAGTCCCAGCTACTTGGGAGGCTGAGGCAGGAGAATCATTTGAACCTGGGAGGTGGAGGTTGCAGTGAGCCGAGATCACACCACTGCACTCCAGCCTGGGTGACAGGGCAAGACTCCATCAAAAAAAAAAAAAAAAAAAATCTGACCTGCCCACCTCACAGGTCAAAGAAATAACATACAAGAAAATCCTCTGTGGGCTAGAGAACTTAATGTGCATGTTTGTAAGTATTACTGTGACTATAATTAATTAAAATAGGGTACTCTGTTATAGGGCCCAGGCTGAAAAGGATACACAAGTTGAATAAGGAAGAAATCAGTGAGGAATCAGGTAGTTAGGGATGCCTTCGTGGATCTGGTAAGCTTTGAGTTGGACCCTGAAGATTTGATAGAATCTGAGTAAATGAACAGCACTGGCAGAAATCCTAGCGGGAGTCACTACATGAACAAGTTCACAGTGAAGCGCTTGGTTGAGTGTAAAGTGGAATGGTGGGAAAGTACATGTGGGTTAACTCTGGGTGTCAGCCTATGTGGACCGTCAAAGTCAAGGAGCAGAGCTTAGCTAGGATATGTCAGAACCAAGGCAGCACTGGACAAGCAAGTGGCTACTCCTAGAAACAAGACCGGGACAGCTACAGGACCAACCTCACATTTATAAACAACTAACATATCTCCTTGTCTTCTTTTTTCCTTTCTTTCTATTTCTTCCCTTTTTAAATTATATTTCTTACAACTATATCAGGTTATGGTACAGCTGGACAGGAATATAAATCAGTGAACCTTTAAAACACTTTTAATCCAAGCACCAAATAATGGAGCATTTCCTGTGACTGCTGGATGCCACAGTTTAAGTGAGATGCCAAACATTCCTCATTTGGGAAAATGAACAATAGTCCACAGAGAGAACAAAATCAAAACGTGAAAAGTTGAATGAAAAACACTCCTTTGGAAATAAAATATTACTCAGCATAAGTTAGCTGACCTCATCTTTGGGACTAGAAAAATAACAGTAAATAGTATTAACAGCTAACATTCATTGAGCCCATACCAGGTGTCAGGTGTAGGAACTATTTCATTTAATCTTCTCCCAAACCTTTGGGGGGGATACTACTATTATCCTCCTTTCCCTAATGGGGAATCTGAGACCTTTGGTCCCAGAGCAGGTGAACATCAGTCAGGGTTTTAATGGTTATTCTACGTGAGCCAAAGCCAAAGGACAGTGAACATGCTGATGGCTGAACACAACAAATAAGAAACTTTTTCATCAAACAGTTTTGAAAATTAGTCATCCAGTATACAAAATTCCTCATGGTAAAAAACCAAATCTATAATTACTGAACAAGTGCCTTTCATATATACAAACTCATTTATCAAATGGAGAACAGATTATCTTAAAATTTCTTCATGCTATGGAGAAAGGATCCCACTTACCACAATATATATATCCAGAAAGTCATATGCGCTGAATTTCTGTAAATCAAGTACTATATTTACTAAAGAACCTCTCTAGGGTAAATTTGCAGTAAATATTTAATAAAATGAAGAATCGTTTTGCAACCTGAATAGTCATTCAATAATTTATCTGTTTTGTAAATTTGGATATACAGCAGACTCTTGACATTCCTGAGGCATACATCCGAAACCTTCTCGAATTCCCAGATCCACAAATACAAGAATGTGTATAGAGGCTCCCAGCTTTCCCTTGAATCACATTTCCATGGAGAGCCACACGCATTTTCCTGTGCATAGCCTCATACTATACACTACAAGTTAACCCTACTTTCAGATTTCACTAAATGTCGCTCTCACCTGATGGCCGTTTTGCCGCAGACACAACACAATGTTTTAATTAACAAGCACTGTTACAAATGCACGAGTGAGCAGAACAATAAGGATAAATGACTCTTTTCCATAACATGTATCTTGCAAAGCAGACTTCTCAAATTCATACCTCAACCCAACTCTGTGCCACAAACCCAGAGGAGAACCCACAAAGAATCACAGATCTGTGAGTTAAATCCATGCACACCTAAGGTCTGAACACATTTACTAAGTTTGCCTGGGCAGGGACGTGGGACATATCTATAGAATCCACTTGCTAACCCACAAGTTACAGAAGTTGACTGAACCTTTTGGTGATGAGTCCAGAAAGTTCAATTGTAGAAACACTGCCCCCATGAATTACAATGATTTGCCTACAAATTCAAAATACCGATACTTTGTATGATGAGAGTTGAAGATCAAACTTGGGTGATTTCACAGCCTTCAGTAATGCAGCCCACTCACAGCTAGTACACTGGGCACAAAAACCAGCAGATGGACCTTTCTGAAGGACTGTCCTGGAACTCACAATCCCTGGCTGGGTTTAGATACACCCGGAAAACACCACTAACCATGAAAGACAGACAGAACAGGGCAAACAGTGAGGGAGGGACTGGGTGAGTGAGAAAGGAAGAGACGCCGAAACCAAGAGAAACAATGAAGGAAACAGAAACAGGAAAAATGAGAGAGGGAGGGAGGGAGGGAATGCGGAAAAGAAAAGAGAACGAGAGAAAGAATGAACAAGGAATTTGGCTGCTGTGCAGGAACAAAAAAAGAAAGACGTTATCATTTCAAAATACGTATTATAGCTTACACATTTCAGAACATATTTGAAAACATGACTGCCAAATTTTCAAATTATTTATTTTTACCTTTTGTTCCAAGGAGGTTTTGCAGGATTTGCTGCCAGATTAATTTTCCTGAAGCTCAGCTCTGATCATATTATTCTCCTGCTTACAAACCCCAATAACTCCTCACTGCCTATAAAAGGCAGTCCAGTTTCCTTAGCCTTCTATTTGAGGCCCTCTATAATCTGGCCTGAAACTTCCAGGCCAACCTTATCCTACACTGCTACCCTTTATAAGTTCTTTGCTCCAGTGGAAGCACTTGCCGATGCTTCCCAACACCTGTATTTTCTGCCCAAGCACCTTTGCTACTGTGGTTCCCTCTGCCTGGAACACCCTTCCCCTACATCTGCACACGTCCAGACCCACTCGCTCTCGGAGGATAAGCATACAGCAGGCACTCAGTCACCAAGAGCGGAATGTCCAACACTGACACAAGTGCTTTAAACATGGCATCTCGCTGGAACCTCACAACGAGAGGAAGTTATTTCTTAATTTTCTAGATATGCAACCATGTCCAAGAGAGTCCAGGGCTGTTGCCCTGGGGTTGTATCCTTTGCCCATTGCTCTTCCTGCTACCCCAAGGCCACTGTTTGCACAGAAAAACAAAAAGTGGCTGCATGAATCAATGCCAACATGTTGTAGCAATCTTTTTTTTTTTTTAAGGGGAAAAAGTGCACCTTTCCATTCTGTGTGAACTCGAATTCACTTGTCCAGTCCTGAGTCACAGTTTCATTTGGGAACCCCTGTGCTGCCCTTGCCAGTTTCCACAAGGCAGGACACTCCACTAGCTGATTCAGACAGGCAGAGGCTGCAGAGGCCCAAGAAGCCAGGGCAGTACGGATGCCCCAGGCGTCCTCCACACTCCCCTCCTGGAGATGCCACAAGAACATACACAGAAGGAGGCTGATAACCACCAAAGATGTCAATGGATCCAGTTCTACTCCTTCGCATCCTAAGAATGTGCCAAAGGATTTTTAAAGGTGCCATTTATCACCAAGGGTGGGAGAGCAGATTGCTAACACTATTTACACAATCTCCAAAGCCAGCTTAAACAAACATGGCAACTGGGTGTAGGACCAGGCATCACGACTGATTGATGGGGGCCTACTAAAAACACAGAGCCGCCAATATCTACATGCTCACTGGACACGGGCCAAAGCTATTACATGATGAGCTGTTATGTAACCTTAAGTACAAATGGAATTTGAGCTGTACACATCTGATACGCTTCCCCTTTCTAATTTTTGGCATCAAGAGGCTACATGAATTGACTGGAATGTAGGAGTCCTCCCCTCCATTTTCTCCCTTTCCTGATGACAGGCAGGCCACGTGATCACAGCATAACATCTCATAATAGTTACTGATGTACTCAAAGTTTCCTCAAACCAAACGTTCCACTGTCCTGTTGAAATCTGACCTATTTTTAATAGGCTGCTCCGTTTAAAATCAACATAATTTGCTAGAGCATGACTTTAAATGAAAGCTGTTTCCCTGGGATGAATCCAAACTTCAAATCAATCCCCTGGACAAATCTCAACTCAGACCATAATAAATTATGGCTCACTCGATAAAATTTTAAAGCAAAAAGAAATTAATCCAATAACCATATGAAATCTATGGTTGCCCTGCCAGTTTCTTGCCCCTACTCATTTGTTGACTTCTGGGCTCACTAAATTCGTGACAAGGTTTGTCTGTCTCGCGTTTCTTACCCCTGCAATACCTGGCTCTCTCCATCCCTCTAACCTGTCATATTTCAGGCTGGCACAATCGAATGCCCCATCAGAGACTACTCACCTTGCGTCCACAAAGAAATAGCATCTGCAGTAAGGTTTCAAAGAAAAAGATCAGCGGAGCACAATGTAGAACTTTGTTTCCCCCAACTTTTCTTATTAATTACTAAATAGCGATCTTGAGTTGCAACTTCTGTTGAACAGCTCCAGAGCTATGAGTTATTAATCACCTACATTTAAAAAATCTCTATTGGGGCAGGTCGAGGCAGGTGGATTGCTTGAGCCTAGGAGTTCAAGACCAGCTGGACAACATGGCGAAACCCTGTCTCTCTAAAAAGTACAAAAATGTATAGTGTATGACTGTATTCCCAGCTACTTGGGAGGCTGAGGTGGGAGGATCACTGACCCCAGGGAGATCAAGGCTACAATGAGCCATCATCATACCACTGCACTCCAGCCTGGGTGACAGAGTGAGACCCTGTCTCAGCAAAACAAAACAAAAACAAACACTCTGTTGGCTTCTAGCAGTCTTCAGTTTGAAATTAGAATGTGGGACTACTCCCTGTTTTATTTCTGAATCATTAAACATAACTAAGCAGACATCTGTCAACAAAGTTATACAGTGCTTTCCTCACAAGGGGCAGGGGTGGGGGCAGTAGTGGTGGCGTGTTTATATTTGGCAATCAAAAAGAAAGAATAAAAAATATAGATTAAAAACTAAGCACTACCCAGTGGAGGGTGCTGCTATACAGGAGGAATCATACAAAGTGGGTAGTGATGATAGCTTCTGCTTTGGCCAGGGGGAGCTACAGAATACTGTATGTGCCATCTTAGTCCTGGCACACAAAGGGCTGGGAGGTATCTACCTTCAGTGGACCATCCAAAGATCACTGGACACCACCGGGACAAAAGTGATTCCAATAGAGCAGTGACAGTCAGAGAATAGGAAAGAGAAAAGCAAAAATCCAGAAATGTCTCCCACTTTAAACAGAAATGGCTGTGAATGAGAGCATTCTATTCTAGGATAACACACATCACAAGTAGTAATCTTAAAGAAAAATATATCCCTATATATACTCAATTACCAAGTATTTGGGTTACTAAGTAAAAGGACCTCAAATAGTTAACTGATGGTGAAGCCTAGGTTTGCAGCTAAGAGGTGTGATAATTATGTCTCTTGACTTCAGGATATAAGTGCTTGCCACTGTTTAGGCTGAAGGCAGCTGGGTTTGGAAACAGAATAATTCAGGTACAGGCCGGACACGGTGGCTCACACCTGTAATCCCAGCCCTTTGGGAGGTCGAGGTGGGCGGATCACCTGAGGTCGAGAGTTTGAGACCAACCTGGCCAACATGGTGAAACCCTGTCTCTACTAAAAATACAAAAATTAGCTGGGTGTGGTGGCAGGCACCTGTAATCCCAGCTACTCAGGAGGCTGAGACAGGAGAATCACTTGAACCTGGGAGGCATAGGTTGCAGTGAGCCCAAATCGCACCATTGCACTCCAGCCTAGGTGACAAGAGTGAAATTCCGTTTCAAAAAAAAAGAAGAATTCAAATACAAATAATTGCCAGTACCTCAATTTTATTATTCTGCAGTGGATAGGGCCTCAGATGCAAACAGGAAATGCAATCAAAAGAATTAAACCTATTTAATACAGAGCCATTGGATGATCCAGTTTTTAAAACTATCCTTGATTCAGTTCCTCCACCTCTGGATACACTGCCCCCAATGAGAGAATCCTTAATTTAAAGGATTATTCTGGGAAACCAGGCCAGCCCCCGACAATTTCAGCCATCCTAAGGTCATCTCTTGAAAAATTACGATCAGCTACATATTGTTTTTTACTTACATTTTAAACGTGAATACATTTAGACAATGTATGATAACCTGTTCATATTTATTTGCATCATTCTCTACCATTAAAAAATGCATACAGGCATTTGTAGTCAAATCTAATGCAATATTGTGAACATTTATGAAGCTCATCTTCTTTAATAAAGAATAAAGACTCATCTCAAATTTTCAAGCAACTAGCAGGATTAATTGGCACCTCCGTAACCATGATTGGAAAGATTGAAAAACCATAGATTCAGCAAAGAGGCAGCACAGATGTAGCCATTTCCCCCTTCCCATGCTCAAGAAAGGCATCATTAATCAATCCCAATAACATTCCTTGTTTCCAAGCCCAGCATATCAGAGCTCACACAGGTGAGGAGACCTGCGTGTTATGACTCATTTACCACACTCTAAAGGGAACAGCCAGGATGATAAACAAACAGCAAGCCCCAAAGCATAGAAATCAGTTTAAGGAAATAAAATTATTCAGCAGGCTGGCAAAAAGAAGATGCAGGGTGACAAGATGATTGTATTAAAATATCTGAAGAGGTACATTGGATATTGTGCTCAACATGGCTCCAGAGGGTAGCTAGGCAATAAATACTCATTCTTATGATGGTGGCATCATAAGAATCAAGGCAGATTTTACCCAGATAAAAGGAAAGAGGGGTGCACCTTCACCTCAGACTACAGATATACAAGTGAGTTTTCTTTTAACCTTTTGTAAACAAGTCCCACTGATTCATGGCATGTTCTCACATAAATTTCTAAGAAATGGAGACTGGCAGGTATGGTAGCTGTTTAACAGCTTTAGGGGAAGGACAGCGTATTAGTCCATTCTCATGCTGCTAATAAAGACATACCCTAGACTGGGTAATTTACAAAGGAAAGAAGTTTAATTGACTGGAGAGACCTCAGGAAACTTACAATCATGGTGGAAGGGGAAGCAAACACAACCTTCCTCACGTGGTGGCAGCACAGTGAAATGCCAAGCAAAAGGGGGAAAAGCCCCTTATAAAACCAATAGATCTCGTGAGAACTAACTCATTATCACGAGAACAGCAGCAAGGTGTAACTGCCCCCATGATTCAATTATCCCTACCTGATCCCTCCCATGACAGGTGGGGATTATGGGAACTACAACTCAAGATGAGATTTAGGTGGGAACACAGAGCCAAGACAAATCAGACTGTATCAGTAGGGCGAGAATGTCTGATAAATATGTAAAGCATGGGCTGAATTTATAATTTAAATATAAGCATGGGGTGAATTTATAATTTAAATATAAGCATGGGCTGAATTCATAATTTAAATATAAGTTGCATATTCACTGATCACACTGTAGCTGCAAATCTAACTCTGAAAACCTCTCGATACGGGTCAGATACTAATATCTCAAGGTATGCAAGGTACGACAAAATGTCCCAATTACTCCTTTAGGACATGTCCCTACCAATTTACAACATGGTGACCTCTGCTCGGAGAGTGAGAGAACTCTGCTACAAGAGATTAAGACAGAGACCCAGGATTTCCTGGAGAAGTCTTAGTAGTCTTGATGTAAAAACACATTTGTTTGTTTTTAAAGGAAATGAATCCGTCATGGCTTGGATGGATGGAGGGAGAAATTCTTTTGCAGGGCCTCAGGCAAATCGCTGCTCTCAGCTTGGTGGGCTGTGCTTATGTAACTTCTCAGTGACTGATTCTTCTCTGTTGTTCTGTGACCCAGGGCAGACCATCCTACCCCTGTGAGTCTCTGTTCCTGCATCTGTTGAATAGGAACACTAGAATAATGACACCCCGACTGGCCACACGATGAGGACTGAGCAAGGCAGTCTTTGTAGAAAGCTGAGTTCTTGGAAGACAGAAACAATAGGATCTGGTCTCATTATTTAATATTTTGCAATGGGTTTAAGCGCTATGCTTGGTTTCAAGTCCTTAAAACCATTCCTATTTAGTTTAATCTGCTCATTAGATGTTGAAATACACCCCGAGGCTTTTCTTTACTAACTACCCAGAATGAAATGGGTTCAAGTGTCAGGAAAGAAACTGCTTTTATAAGAATCATTTACACCTGCTAGAATACCCTAGAACAGAAGCAATTTTCTCCCTCAAACAATCTTTTCTTTCTCATATCCTACATTTTCCAGTGGAAAGACTTACAGAGGTAGGTGATAACCATTTGCCCCATCCTGCATCCTCCTTCCTCCTTAGCTAGAGAGAGAAACATGGTGTGGGTGTGAGAAGTAGGCCTGTCCCAGAGACATTTCACACATACACTCCTACTTGGCAGCAGTGGTGGGAGGAGAGCTAGACCAGCGACCAGGGTTACAGGAATCAGTGGGGAGGGAATAGAATCATTCCTCACTCCCATCCTAAGGTCACGCCCCCTTATGATGCAGTGGCCCATGCCCCTGTGTAAATACACACTGGTCAACCTGAATTATACCAGCATCACATTTGGGATCAGAGGGGATCTACACAGGTCTTGTCTGTACAATCTTCAGAAATGCAAACGCAACAAGAAGGAAGAAAGAATGATATTTGTGTGTTACATTCAATTTCAACAATCCCCCAAAGGTGTCAGGAAGCCCTACCACCTGAATAATGAAATAACAGTTGACAAGCCAGGCGGCTACCCTGACATGAGTTTTAGTCACAGACACCAATCATTTTTGTTCATCCCATATTTCCCTTCTTTCTAGATTTCCTATTTGAAAATTACTTCTCCCCTCTGTGTGTAGTCTTGCTGAGACTGTCACTCAGGGTGTCCCAGCTCCCCTTGGCCAAGGTGTGGGATGTGGCCTACACTAAGCCAATCCAACCTTTGTTACCAGGACTTTGACTCTTCAATGGAGAAATCTGCTGGAATTTTCCATTGCAGCAGCAGCACACTAATGAGACTGTCAGTTCTGTCCACCTGGAAGCCCAAGGCTTCCCAGTTTCCATCCTTTACCAAGTGTACTTCTCCACACTTCCTGTTGGGTCTCTGAGCTATTGGATATCCTCCTGATAAAATCCTTTTGTGTTTGACTTAGCCAAAATTGGTGTCTGTTGTTTGCAAAATAAGAAAGTTAACTAATACAGATGTCTGGCTTGCTTCCTCGGATTCCGACCTATTAGAGGATTCCTGCGCCCAGCAAAGCCCTATCATTCTTTTTTTTTTTTTTTTTTTTGGACGGAGACTTGTTCCGTTGCCCCACTGGGAGGCAGTCGCCCATTCTCAGCTCACTGCAAGCTCCGCCTCCTGGGTTTACGCCATTCTCCTGCCTCAGCCTCCCGAGTAGCTGGGACTACAGGTGCCAGCCACCTCGCCCGGCTAATTTTTTTTATTTTTTAGTAGAGACGGGGTTTCACCGGGTTAGCCAGGATGGTCTCGATCTCCTGACCTCGTGATCCGCCCGTCTCGGCCTCCCAAAGTGCTGGGATTACAGGCTTGAGCCACCGCGCCCGGCCAAAGCCCTATCATTCTAAATGAGTCTCTGATACTGCATATTTTTAAATTTTGATTGATATTTGTATATATTTATGGGGTTTCAATACATGTATACATTGTGGAATAAGAAAATCTGGTGAATTAACATATCCATCACCTCACACTTATTTCTTTGTGGTGAGAACATTTAGAATATACTCTTTCAGCAACTTTGAAATATACATTATTATTAATTATAGTCACCTTGTTGTGCAATACATCACCAAAACTTATTCCTCCTATCTCACTGAAACTTTGTGCCCTTTGACCAATATTTTACTTTTCACCACCCACTCCCACCCTCCTTAGCCTCTGGTAACTGTCATTCTACTCTCTACTTCTGAGTTCAAAGTTTTACATTCCATATCTAATACTCATCTTTCTGTGCCTGGCTTATTTCAAATAGCATAACGCCCTCCAGGTTCACCCATGTTGTCACAAATTACAGAATTTCATTCTTCTCTCAGGCTGAATAGTATTCTCTCATGTACACAGACCACATGTTTAAATCCTTTCATCTGTCGATGGGCACTTAGGTTGTTTCCATATCTTGGCATGTGAATAATGCTGCAGTGAACCTGAAAGTGGAGACATCTCATCAACACACTGCTTTACATTCCTGTGGCTATATACCCAGAAGTGGGACTGCAGAATGACGGTAACTACATTTTTAGTTTTTTTGAGAAACTTCCATACTGTTTTCCAAAATGGCTGTTCTAACTCACATTCCCACCATCTGTAGACAAAAGTTCCCTTTTCTCCATATCCTTGCCAACACTTATAATTTTTCTTTCTTTCCTTTTTTTTTTTCTTTTTGAGACAGAGTCTCACTCTATCACCCAGGCTGGAGAGCAATGGCACGATCTTGGCTCACTGCAACCTCCGCCTCCTGGGTTCAAGTGATTCTCCTGCCTCAGCCTCCTGAGTAGCTGGGATTACAGGCGCATGCTACCACACCTGGCTAATTTTTTTGTGTTTTTAGTAGAGACGGGGCTTCACTACGTGGCCACGACGAATTCCTGACCTCAAGTGATCTGCCTGCCTTGGCCTCCCAACACTTAACCATCTTTCATCTTTTCTCTAATGGCCATTCTAACAGGCATGAGATGATAGCTTATTGTGGTTTTAATTTGCATTTCCCTGCTGATTAGTGGTATTGAGCATTTTAACATATATCTGTTGGCCTGTTTTATGTCTTCTTTTGAGAAATATCTATTCAGGTCCTTTGCCACCCCCTTCCCCCCCTTTTTTCTGAGACAGAGTCTCAGAGTCTCACTTTGTCACCCAGGCTGGAGTGCAATGGCATGGTCTCAGCTCACTGCAATCTCCACCTCCTGGTTTCAAGAATTCTCTGCCTCAGCCTCCCAAGTAGCTGTTTCTTACAGGTGTGTGCGACCACACCCTGGCTAATTTGCTTTTTTTTTTTTTTTTTTTTTTTGAGACAGAGTCTCACTCTGCTCACCCAGGATGGAGTACAGTGGACGGATCTAAGCTCACTGCAAGCTCCGCCTCCCGGGTTTACGCCGTTCTCCTGCCTCAGCCTCCCGAGTAGCTGCGATTACAGGCGCCCGCCACCTCGCCCGGCTAGTTTTTTTGTATTTTTTTAGTAGAGACGGGGTTTCACCGTGTTCGCCAGGATGGTCTCGATCTCCTGACCTCATGATCCGCCCGTCTCGGCCTCCCAAAGTGCTGGGATTACAGGCTTGAGCCACCACGCCCGGCCTAATGTTTGCATTTTTAATAGTGATGGGGTTTCACTATGTTGGCCAGGCTGGTCTCCAATTTCTGACTTCACAATCCGCCCGCCTCAGCCTCCCAAAGTGCTGGGATTACAGGTGTGAGCCACTGCGCCCAGTCCCTTTGCCCATTTTTAGGAGTTGTTTTCTTGCTAGTGAGTGGTTTGAGTTTCTTGCATATTTTGGATTTGAGCCCCTGATCTGATGTATGATTTGTAAATATTTTCTCCCAATCCCGAGGGTTGTCTGTTCACTCTATTCGTTGTTTCTTTTGCTATGCAGAAGCGTTTTAGTTTGATATAATCTCATTTGTCTATTTTGCATTTGTCTGCACTTTTGAGGTCATATGCAAGAAATCATTCCCTAGACTGATGTCTTATAGTGTTTCTCCTATGTTTTCTCCTAGTAGTTGTATAGTTGATACTATGCATTTTTGAGTCTAATAAAAGAGAGAAACTAGAAAGACTTAGCATAGTTCTACAATGTGACATTTATACTGGCTCTGAAAGTAGAGAGAAGGGGGAAGAGAACCATAAGGTTTTAAAAATATAGTTTATATTATACACAATAAAAACGACATAAGCGTATAGTTCAATGGATTTTGATAACTGTATACACCCATGTGTATATAATGTCAATCATGACATAAACCATTACCATCATTCTAGAAGGTTCTATCATGCCCTTTCCAGCTATAATATTCCTCCCACCTGCATAGGCAAACACTGTTCTGATTTCTATCGCCACAGTCCAATTCTTCCTATTGTAGAACACCATGTAAATGGAATCAGACAGTATGTGCTCTTGTATTTAGCTTATTTTGTTCAACGTAAGGTTTTCGAGATTAATCCAGGATTTTATATGTGTCAGTAGTGTGTTCTTTTTTTCACTTTGGAGTAATACTCCATTGTATGAATGTACCACAATTTGTTTATTCAGTCTCCTGTTGATGGATATTTGGGTTGTTTCCAGTTTGAAGCTAATATGAACAAAAGGTGCTGTGAACATTCTTGGGCAAATTGTTTTTTTATAGCAATACAATTAATTTCATTTCTCTTGCATGAATTAAATTTTATTAAATGATGAAGAAGCTTTTTATAAAAGCTTGCAGAGAAGCAATAATACACATTCTACAGGAAGAAAAAATGCCCACTTTGCATCTTTTCTTTTAGGATGGGACAGGTTCAGAGATATACTATTAAATCTATACTCCCTCGCTACAAGCTACATCCTCGCATCTACAGAACATCCTCATTCCTTTACCATTCTAGACAAACCTTTCTCTTCTCCTTAAAGTAGCATACACTCCTAATATGCCATATACATGGCCATTTAAAAAAAAAAAAAAAGAGATGGCTATACTCACTGACCACCTGACCACTCTCTTTAATTCCCTTCCTGCAGGGTTCCGAACAGCCCATCCTTATTTTCTCATTTATTTCCCTTGACCTCTTGCAATGTTCAGCAGTGTTGCCCACCTCTCCTTCTGGAAACCCTTTTCTTGGCTTCCATATACATATGAGTAGAGATTCCTGTAGCCATACTTCGGAGTTTGAACCTGGCTCAATCACTCACTAGCTAGGTGACCTTGGGCAAGTTAGTTAACTAGTCTAGGTCTTTGTTGTATCTATAAAATGAAGGTAAAAACGAGTTACCACCTGATGGGGTCATTGTGAGGATTAAATGAGTCATACTGTGCCTATAATATAGTAAGTGATCAATAAACATAAGTGATTTTTGTCATTTCATTTATTATCATTGCTTTAGTTTGCTTGAGCTGTCATAATAAAATACTACAGGCTGGGTGGCTTAAACAACAGAAATTTATTTTTCGTAGTTCTGGAGGCTGGAATTCCAAGGTAAAGGTGCTGATAAGATAGGCTTAATTTGAGGCCTCTTCTCAAATTAGGTTTGAGGTTCTAGGTTCTAGGTGGCCACCTCCTTTCTGTGTGTTCATGTGACCTCTTCTTTGTGTGTTCTCAGAGAGAGAGAGAGAGAGAGACAGAAAGAGAGAGATTCAGTGTCTGTTCCTTTTTTTTTATTTTTTAATACTTTAAGTTCTGGGATACATATGCAGAACATACAGGTTTATTACATAGGTATACACATGCCATGGTGGTTTGCTGTACCCATCAACCCGTCATCTACATTAGGTATTTCCCCTAATGATATCCCTCCCCTAGCCCCCCACCACCCAACAGACCCCAGTGTGTGATGTTCCTCTCCCTGTGTCCGTATGTTCTCATTGCTCAACTCCCACTTATGAGTGAGAATATGTAGTGTTTGATTTTCTGTTCCTGTGTTAGTTTGCTGAGAATGATGGTTTCCAGTTTCATCCATGTCCCTGCAAAGGACATGGACTCATCGTTTTTCATGGCTGCATAGTATTCCATGGTGTATATGTGCCACATTTTCTTTATCTAGTCTGTCATTGATGGGCATTTGGGTTGGTTCCAAGTCTTTGCTATTGTGAACAGTGCTGCAATAAACATGCATGTGCATGTGTCTTTATAGTAGAATGATTTATAATCCTTGGGGTATATACCCCGAATGGGATTGCTGGGTCAAATGGTATTTCTAGTTCTAGATCTTTAAGGAATTGGCACACTGTTGTCCACAACGGTTGAACTAATTCACACTCCCACCAACAGTGTAAAAGCATTCCTATTTCTCCACATTATCGCCAGCATCTGTTGTTTCCTGACTTTTTAATGATCGCCATTCTGTCGTGAGATGGTATCGCATTGTGGTTTTGATTTGTATTTCTCTAATAACCAGTGATGATGAGCTTTTTTAAAATATGTTTGTTGGTCACATAAATGTCTTCTTTTGAAAAGTGTTATATTCTTCATCCACTTTTTGATGGGATTTTTTTTTCTTATAAATTTGTTTAAGTTCTGTGTAGATTCTGGATATTAGACCTTTGTCAGATGGATAAATTGCAAAACTTCTCTCTCATTCTGTAGGTTGTCTGTTCACTCTGATGATAGTTTCTTTTGCTGTGCAGAAACTCTTTAGTTTAATTAGATCCCATTTGTCTATTTTGGCTTTTGTTGCCATTGCTTTTGGTGTTTAGTCATTAAGTCTTTGCCCATGCCTATGTCCTGAATGGTATTGCCTAGGTTTTTTTCTAAGGTTTTTATGGTTTTAGGTCTTATATTTAAGTCTTTAATCCATCTTGAGTTAATTTTTGTATAAGATGTAAGGAAGGGGTCCAGTTTCTGTTTTCTGCATGTGGCTAGCCAGTTTTCTCAACAGCATTCATTAAATAGGGAATCCTTTCCCCATTGCTTGTTTTTGTCAGATTTGTCAAAGATCAGGTGGTTGTGGATGTGTAGCATTATTTCTGAGGCCTCTGTTCTGTTCCGTTCATCTACATATCTGTTTTGGTACCAATATCATGCTGTTTTGGTTACTGTAGCCTTGTAGTATAGTTTGAAGTCAGGTAGTGCGATGCCTCCAGCTTTGTTCTTTTTGCTTAAGATTGTCTTGGCTATACGGGCTCCTTTTGGGTTTTATATGAAATTTAAAGTGTTTTCTTCCCAAATCTGTGAAGAAAGTCAGCGGTAGTTTGCTGGGGATAGCATTGAATCTATAAATCACTTTGGGCAGTATGGTCATTTTTACAATATTGATTTTTCCTATCCATATGCATGGAATGTTTTTCCATTTGTTTGTGTTCTCTCTTATTTCCTTGAGCAGAGGTTTGTAGTTCTCCTTGAAGAGGTACTTCACATCCCTTGAAAGTTGTATTACTAGGTACTTTATTCTCTTTGCAGCAATTGTGAATGGGAGTTCACTCATGATTTGGCTCTCTGTTTGTCTGTTACTGGTGTATAAGAATGCTTGTGATTTTTGCACATTGATTTTGATTTTGTATCCTGAGACTTTGCTGAAGTTGCTTATCAGCTTAAGATTTTGGGCTGAGACGATGGAGTTTTCTAAATATACAGTCATGTCATCTGCAAACAGACAATTTGACATCCTCTTTTCCTATCTGAATACCATTTATTTCCTTCTCTTGCCTAATTGCCCTGGCCAGAACTTCCAATACTATGTTGAATATGAGTGGTGAGAGAGGGCATTCTTGTCTTGTGCTGGTTTTCAAAGGGAATGCTTCCAGCTTTTGCCCATTCAATATGATATTGGCTGTGAATTTGTCATAAATAGCTCTTATTATTTTGAGACACATTCCATCAATACCTAGTCTATTGAGAGTTTTAGCATGAAGGTGTTTACTTTTATCAAAACCTTTTCTGCATCTGTTGAGATAATCACGTGGTTTTTGTCATTGGTTTTGTTTATGTGATGGATTATGTTTATTGATTTGTGTATGTTGAACCAGCCTTGCATCCCAGGAATGAAGTTAACTCGATTGCGATGGATAAGCTTTTTGATGTGCTGCTGGATTCAGTTTGCCAGTATTTTATTGAGAATTTTCACAACGATGTTCATCAGGGTTATTGGCCTGAAATTTTCTTGTTTTGTTGTGTCTCTGCCAGGTTTTGATATCAGAATGATGCTGGCCTCATAAAATAAGTTAGGGAGGAGTTCCTCTTTTTCTATTGTTTGGAATAGTTTCAGAAGGAATGGTACCAGCTCCTGTTTGTACCTCTGGTAGAATTCAGCTGTGAATTCATCTGGTC
>NW_016814470.1:104423-128754 GCF_001698545.2 Rhinopithecus bieti
TCTCATTGATTTAATATTGACAGTGGGTTGTTAAAGTATCCCACTATTATTGTGTGGGAGTCTAAGTCTCTTTGTATGTCTCTAAGAAGCTGTTTTATGAATCTGGGTGCTCCTGTATTGAGTGCATATATATTTAGGTTAGCTCTTCTTGTTGCATTGATCCCTTTACCATTATGTAATGCCCTTGTCTTTTTTGATTTTTGCTGGTTTAAAGTCTGTTTTATCAGAGACTAGGATTGCAATCTGTTTTGTTGTTGTTGTTGTTGTTTTGCTTTCCATTTGCTTGGTAAATATTCCTCCATCCCTTTATTTTGAGCCTATGTGTGTCTTTGCACATGAGATGGGTCTCTTGAATACAGCACACTGATGGGTGTTGACTCTTTATCCAATTTGCCAATCTGTGTCTTTTAATTGGGGCATTTAGTCCATTTACATTTAAGGTTAATATTGTTGTGTGTGAATTTGATCCTGTCATCATGATGCTAGCTGGTTATTTTGCCCATTAGTTGATGCAGTTTCTTCATAGTGTCAATGGTCTTTACAATTTGGTATGTTTTTGCAGTGGCTGGTACTGGTTTTTCCTTTCCATATTTAGTGCTTGCTTCAGGAGTTCCTGTAAGGCAAGCCTGGTGATGACAAAATCACTCAGCATTTGCTTGTCTGTAAAGGATTTCATTTCTCCTTCACTTATGAAGCTTAGTTTGGCTGGATATGTAATTCTGGGTTGAAAATTCTTTTCTTTAAGAATGTTAAATATCGGACCCCACTCTCTCCTGGCTTGTAGGGTTTCTGCAGAAAGATCCACTGTTAGTCTGATGGGCTTCCCTTTGTGGGTAATCCAACCTTTCTCTAGCCGCCATTAACATTTTTTCCTTCATTTCAACCTTTGTGAATCTGGTGATTAAATGTCTTGTGGTTGCTCTTCTCGAGCAGTATCTTGTGGTATTCTCTGTATTTCCTGAATTTGAATGTTGGCCTGTCTTGCTAGGTTGGGGAAGTTCTCCTGGATAGTATCCTAAAGAGTGTTTTCCAACTTGATTCCATTCTTCCCATCACTTTCAGGTACACCAATCAAATGTATGCTTGGTCTTTTCATATAGTCCTATATTTCTTGGAACCTTTGTTCATTCCTTTTCATTCTCTTTTCTCTAATCTTGTCTTCACGCTGTATTTCATTAAGTTGATCTTCAATCTCTGACATCCTTTCTTCTGCTTGATAGATTCGGCTATTGATATTTGTATATGCTTCATGTAGTTCGTGTGCTGTGTTTTTCGGCTCAATCAGGTCATTTATATTCTTCTCTAAACTGGTTATTTTAGTTAGCAATTCCTCTAACCTTTTTTCAAGGTTCTTAGCTTCCTTCCATTGGATTAGAACATGCTTCTTTAGCTTGGAGGGGTTTGTTATTACCCACCTTCTGAAGCCTACTTTTGTCAATTCATCAAACTCATTCTCCATTCAGTTTTGTTCCCTTGCTGGCAAGGAGCTGTGATCCTTTGGAGGCGAAGAGGCGTTCTGGTTTTTGAAATTTTCAGCCTTTTGCACTGGTTTTCCTCACCTTTGTGGATTTATCTACCTTTGTTCTTTGACGTTGGTGACCTTTAGAAGTGTTTTTTGCATGGACGTCCTTTTTGTTGATGTTGATGCTATTCCTTTTTGTTTGTTAGTTTTCCTTCTAACAGGCCCCTCTTCTGCAGGTCTGCTGGAGTTTGTTGGAGGTCCACTCCAGATCCTATGTACCTAGGTATCACCAGCAGAGGCTGCAGAACAGCAAAGATTGCTGCCTGTTCCTTCCTCTGGAAGCTTTATCCCAAAGGGAACTCCACCAGATGCCAGCTGGTGCTCTCTTGTATGAGGTATCTGTCGACCCCCAATGGGAGGTGTCTTCCAGTCAGGAGGCACAGGGGTCAGGGACCCACTTGAGGAGGCAGTCTGTCCCTTACCAGAACTCAAGTGCTGTGCTGGCACATCCACTGCTCTCTTCAGAGTCAGCAGGCAAGAATGTTTAAATCTGCTGAAGCTGCGCCCACATCTACCCCTTCTCCCAGGCGCTCTGCCCCAGGGAGATGGGGATTTTGTCTGTAAGCCCTCGAATGGGGCTGTTACCTTTCCTTCAGAGATACCCTGCCCAGTGAGGGGGAATCTACAGAGGCAGTCTGGTTATAGCGACTTTCCTGAGCTGCGGTAGGCTCTGTCCAGCTCCAACTTCCCGGTGGCTTTGTTTACACTGTGAGGGGAAAACTGCCTACTAAAGCCTCAGTAATGGCAGATGCCTCTCCCCCAACCAAGCTCAAGCATCTGAGGTCAACTTCAGACTTCTGTGCTGGCACCGAGAATTTCAAGCCAGTGGACCTTAGCTTGCTGGGCTCCATGGCAGTGGAATCTGCTGAGCTAGACCACTTGGCTCCCTGGCTTCAGACCCCTTTCCAGGAGAGTGAACAGTTTTATCTCACTGGCATTCCAGGGGCCACTGGGGTATGAAAAAAACTCCTGCAGCTAGCTGGGTGTCTGCCCAAATGACTGCCCAGTTTTGTGCTTGAAACCCTGGGCCCTGGTGGTGTAGGCACCGGAGGGAATCTCCTGGTCTGCAGGTTGTGAAGACCATGGCAAAAGTGTAGTATCTGGGCCGGAGTGAACCATTCCTCATGGTACAGTCCCTCACGGCTTTCCTTGACTGGCGAGGGGAGTTCCCCAACCCCTTGTGCTTCCTGGGGGATGCAGCGCCCCACCCTGCTTTGGCTCAGCCTCCGTGGGCTGCACCCACTGTCTAACCAGTCCCTGTGTGATGAGCCAGGTACCTCAGTTGGAAATGCAGAAATCACTTGCCTTCTGCGTTGACCTTGCTAGGAGCTGCAGACTGGAGCTGCTCCTACTTGACCATCTTGCCAGCCGCTTCTGTTCCTCTTATAAGAACACTAATCCTATCAGATCAGGGCCCTGCCCTTAAGACCTCATTTAATCTTAATTAGTTCCTTAGAGGCCCCATCTTCAAAGATGCTGGGGGTTAGGGCTTTAACATATGAATTTTAGACAGACATAAACATTTAGTCCATAGCATTCATTGTGTTGTGTATATTAGCAGAACTTTATATACCACAATAAGCTTTATTAACATAAGAAATGATACATGGGATGATAATGCCTTGGTGCCTCTCTTATACCTGGATCACCTTCTCAGTGTCCTTTAATGGCTGAGACTCTTTCCCCTGCTTCCTTAATGTAACATACTCCAAAGCTCATTTCCTAGTCCTTGTAAAACCCATTTTGTTATTCTACGTTTTCTTGAAGGTCTTATCCCCTAATCTCACCAAGGCTGATTGCAAGTGTGGGTCTACAACCCTATGATATCTCCCTAAACTTCAGAACCTTGCATCCCCAATCTCCTGTTGGGTCCCACCATTCATTCAGACTCAACATATACAAGAGCAAAACCATCATTTTGAAATGTTTTCACAAAAAAGTTGCCCCCTGGGCTTTGTCCCCAGTGATATGCTCATCCTCAAAGCAAACATGGCCTAGTCTTGCCAGGTATCCCCTGGCACGTACAAGAGAGCTCTGAGAATGGATCTTGTTGGGGGCATCCCAGATCCACCCTTAACGAAATAGAAACTGCCTCTCATTGCCCTAAGGTCTGTCCCTTCCACTCTGAACGTTCACAGTGATTATGGATTATCTATGCACAGGGGTGGGCTGTAGGAATGAGAGTGCCTATGAATAAAGTGGCTTCATTAAAATGTGAACACTCTAATTCCAGGCCCACTGGCACTTAGTCATAAGCCTCCCTCCCTCATATATTACAGTTCTGATAATATTGTCTGTGTTTTTATCTGACAGTGCCCCCCGCCCCGTCATGTCCCACCATGGTGTCTGTGTTAGTGCAGACTGCTGGACTGGTGGAGGAGTCAGAAGCATGCCTGGGGTCTTGGCCTCCAGCATTCCATCTTTGGCCCCTCAGAGCCTTAATCAAGGGGTAGATCTTGACTGAAGTGGCTCAGGGCTCTGTGGATATCAGACTGTGTGGTGGCACCTTTAATATTCTCTGAAGCAACAGCTACTTTTCTTGCAAACAACCTAATAAAAGTCACCTGGACTTAGGAGGAACGTATTCAGGGAATTTCACTGGAGCTTTCTGCCTGCTAGTCACTAGGGCCAGCCACAGATATTCCATTTCTCCTCCTTTGAGCACATAGTGGGAGGGTACCTCCCTTCCTCCTTCGTGACTTTCTTTGGCCAATGAGATGTGAGCAGAAACAATGTGGATTAATTCTAATTGAAGTTTTAAGAACCTGAGTCTGTATGGCTGGCTATTGTTAAGTCAAAAATAACAAGATTCTGGTAAGGTTGTGAAGAAAAAGGAACACTTACACACTGCTGGTGGGAGTGTAAATTAGTTCACCCATTGCAGAAGACAGTGTGGCAATTCCTCAAGGATCTAGAGACAGAAATACCATTCGGCCCAGCCATCCCACTTCTGGGTATATACCCAAAGGAATATAAATCATTCTATTATAAAGACACATGCATGTGTTATTCACAAAAGCAAAGACATCGAATCAACCTAAATGCCCATCAATGATAAACTTGATAAAGAAAATGTATATATACACCATGGAATACTATGCAGCCATAAAAAAGAATGAGATCATATCCTTTGCAGGGACATGGATAGAGGTGGAGGCCATTATCCCTAACAAACTAATTCAGGAACAGAAAACCAAATACTGCATATTCTCACTTATAAGTGGGAGCTAAATGAGGAGAACACATGGACACAGAGAGGGGAACAACACACACTGGAGCCTATCAGAGGACAGAGACTGGGAGGAGGGAGAAGATCAGGAAAAGTAACTAATGGATACTAGGCTCAATAACTGGGTGATGAAATAATCTGTACGACAACCCCCCAGGACACATTTGCCTATGTAATAAACCTGCACATCCTGCACGTGTACCCCTGAACTTAAAATAAAACTTAGAAAACAAACAAACAAACAAAGAACTTGAGCCTAGGTCACTTGTTCCCTTTCCCTACCTCAGTGAAAGCTTGAGTTGAGATACAGCTTCTACCAGCCTGGGTCCCCAGGTAAGCAAAATATACCCATCCTTACACATGGAGGGTGAACAGGAGGCAAGCTTTTGTCAAGTTAAGTCATTTGGATTTGGGGGTTGTTACTGTAACATAAGCCAGCCACTGCTGACAGATACAATCACTCTGTTCATGTCACCAGTTGGCGCCCTTCACTTTCTGACTCAGCCTCCCCTCTGGCTTTTCAATTGCCACTCTCTTTAGTTCAGCTCTCGGGGACACACAGTGCACTCAAGCTACCCAAACATAAAGCTGCCACCTATCAGTTTTAAGGATTAACACTGATACCTGATGCCCTACAGCCTATAGCAACCCAGCAAAACTCCAGTCTCATGGTGTCCAGCCCCATTACCCTTGGCATGAAAACAGGTAGAATTTTCTCCAATCTCAGCACCTAAACAAGTGGCTTCCTATGAAACTGCCGATGCTAGGTGGAATGGCTACACACACACACACACACACACACACACACACACACACACACATATATATATATATATTTGCTGTCCAAGACAAAGAGTGAAAGGGGACTGGGACAACAGGCATAAATTATCACTGTCCTGGATGAACTGGTACGCACAGGCACCCTAATTCCACTTTTGCCATCTTTACAGTAATAGGTCCTGGGCTATGAGAAAAATTCCTGGAGGCATTATCTAAGGATAGGTCACCAAATCCAGGAAATGCAATTAAAGGCTTAAGAGGAACATCTGGTAAAATTAATGTGTTTATCAGAGCGTATACTCTGCTTTTACTATTCTATGTGGCATTGCACTGAATGAGTGCAGCTGTTTCCCTAAGTAGGCACATGTGAATAGCAGTAGACATCCAAACAAAACCAAGAGCCCGATGCAAAATCCAGCCGTAAAGCATGAACACCCTGCAGAAATATTAGCAGTGTCTTCCTCCCGCCGGTCAGCCTGGGAGCCATTTAAGAGGAGGAAGGATAAAATCAAGAAAACAATCTTAGCAGCAAAAAGAATTATTTAAACAAAGCCAAAGTAAACTCAACTTCAGTGACCATAGGCTTCCTCTCTCCTTCTAGACATGTGAAAAATATCAATGTCAGTGACTATTTTAAAAGACTGCATTATTTTCTAGTAACACTTTGTAAAGAATAGCTGATTAATCCACATTAGGATGGTAATTAGTTGATTCAACGTCTCAGTGGCTTCCAGTAAAGAAGTATGCACTGATTTTGGTAGAAGAATGTTTTCCTGTCTGTCTCAATCCCCACTTCCCTATCTCCCCTTCATGTGATGTGGGTCCTCCACCACAGGGTTGGTCACATGACCTGTGCTAACCCAAGTACCCCATCCCCCAAACTAGGTTCCAGGGATGGGAACAGGATCTAAACAAGACCATGGTACAGTTTGTCTGGGATTGGAACAGTCACTAGGTATATTAGTTTTCTAGGACTGATGTAACATATCACACAAACTGGTTGGCGTCCTGTTGAACACAAACAAGAGAAATGTATTCTCTCACAGTTCTGGAGGCTAGAAATCCAAAACCAATGTGTTGGTAGGGTCACTCTCCCTCCAAAGTCTCTGGAGGAAGGATCCTTCCACGCATCTTCCTGGTTTCTGGAAGGTGCTGGCAATTCTTGGTGTTCTTTGGCTCATAGCTGCATCACTCCCATGTCTGCCTCTGCCTTCACATGGGCTGTCTTCCCCGTCTGCGTCTTCCCATGGTGTTCTCTGTGTGGGTCCCCAGTCACAATGGATTAAGGCCTATTCTATTCCACTGTGACCTCTTCTAAACTTACATCTTAATTAGATCTGCAAAGACCCTCTTTCCAAAAGAAGGTTACATCACAAGTACCAGGGGGACCCTTTCTTTTTTTGAGACGGAGGTTTGCTCTTGTTGCCCAGGCTGGAGCGCAATGGCACAATCTCGGCTCACCACAACCTCTGCCTCCTGGGTTCAAGTGATTCTCCTGCCTCAGCCTCCTGAGTAGCTGGGATTACAGGCATGTGCCACCACACCCGGGTAATTTTTTGTATTTTTAGTAGAGATGGGGTTTCACCATGGTGTTCAGGCTGGTCACGAACTCCCAACCTCAGGTGATCAACCCGCCTCGGCCTCCCAAAGTGCTGGGATTACAGGCATGAGCCACTGCACCTGGCCTAGGGGTACCTTTAATAAATCTTTTTGGGGGGTACAATTCAGCCCACAAGACCAGGTGAGAAAGTCCCTCCCAGTATGATTGCAAGCTCAAACCCACGGTAAGCCTGCTCGCCTGCCCGAGACGAAGTAAACAGAACCTAGAGATGGAGAAAGATGAGAAAGGCAGGGTCCTAATGTTACCGATTCCATGGAATGCAGCCACATCTGAATCCCAGGACACCTCTTGCATTTCCCAGTAACATGACCAACAAAATACCTTTCTGATCAAAATGTATTTAGTTTGGGTTTCTGTCACTTACAACCAAGAGTTCCAATTAATATATCCACCAATGAATAATGCTCTGTAATGTGAATTCAAGTAGTTTCCCATAATCTGGGTGGAAGAGAGAGAGGATGGAAATATTTGTGAAAAAGATTGGTTATGTGCTGATAACTAACGGAATTAAGTGGGTACATAGGAGCTTATCACACTATTATACTATTCTCCCTACTTTACCTATGTTTGAAATTTTCCAAAAAATCAGTTAAATCAAATGTTCAAAAAACAAGTTCTTTTAGGTCTCATACTTAAAGTCTAGCACAAATCAGAGGGGAAAAAATAACAGAAAAAGTAGACTCATACACGAGCCAGACAATAGCAGGCATCCACATGAAATACACGAAAACATTAGCAAAGTTTTCTTTGTGGTCTGCATAGGGCTATCAATATAAGACCTGCATCTACCAGACCTCAAGGTCTTAGACAACAACAGCTGGCTGATGGCCACCTCAGACCATGCAGAAAAGGTCTGGCACCGCAGCGTTTTTTTTTTGTTTTTTTTTTTTTTGTTTTTTTTTTTTTTTTTTGAGACGGAGTTTTGCTCTGTCGCCCAGGCTGGAGAGCAGTGGCCGGATCTCAGCTCACCGCAAGCTACGCCTCCCAGGTTTACGCCATTCTCCTGCCTCAGCCTCCTGAGTAGCTGGGACTACAGGCGCCCGCCACCTCGCCTGGCTAGTTTTTTGTATTTTAGTAGAGATGGGGTTTCGCCGTGTTAGCCAGGATGGTCTCAATCTCCTGACCTCGTGATCCGCCCGTCTCGGCCTCCCAAAGTGCTGGGATTACAGGCTTGAGCCACCGCGCCTGGCCTTGGCACGGCAGCTTCTGCTCCTGGGGAAATAACAGAACGCACACTACTCAGTGCAGTGTGGAATTCATCTTTCCCCCCAGGTAATCACAATAAAGCAGCTATTATCCACAGCCAGCCATAAAGCAAGGGTGCAGCTCAGACAAAAGACGGGGTCACTTCTTATCTAAATGTTCACTGAAAAGCATTGTTGTTCTGACACAAGAATGTATTTCATGATTTATCAAATACCCATGATTCTGTCCTTCGATGTAGGCTAGAGTCATCCCCTCTTGGATTAGAGGTTCTCTACCCTAGCTACCCATAAGAATCACCTGGGATCTTTAAAAAATCCTGATGTCCAGGCTGCACCCCAGACCAATTAAATCACAATCTCTGGGGAGAGGTCTAGGCATCAGTGTTTCTAGGAGGCTCCTCAGTGATTCTAATGAGCAACGAGAGCTGAGAACCACTGCGCTGGACAGACCTACATCTGCGAGGCAGTTGAGGCAGCTGCTCACTTTGGATACGTGCCTCACTTCTCTAAGGCATCTGCCACTATCGGTCGGAGCAAATTCACTTCTGGATCTACTCTAGTGAGTAGATCTCAATCAATCCAGAACCTTGTTCCTCCCTCTTTGTATTAGTTTCCTAGAGCTGTATGACAAAATACCATAAACTTGATGACTGCAAACAAGAGAAATTTATTCTCACAGTTCTAGAGGCTGAGAGTTGAAAATCACGGTGTTGGCAGGGCCATGCCCACTTTGAAGGCTCTAGGCAAGGATGCTTCCTTGTCTCTTCCTAGCTCTTGCTGGCTGCCAGCAATCCCTGGTGTTACCTTGTAGAAGCATCACTCCAATCTCTGTCTTCATCATCACTTGGCATCCTCTCTGTATGCCTGTGTCCTTTCTCCTCTTTTTTTTTTTTTTTTTTTTTTTTTTTTTTGAGACAGAGTTGCACTCTTGTTGCTCAGGCTGCAGTGCAATGGCACGATCTCAGCTCACCGCAACCTCCACTTCCCAGGTTCAAGTGATTCTTCTGCCTCAGCCTCCTGAGTAGCTGGGATTACAGGCATGCGCCACCACACCCAGCTAATTTTGTATTTTTTAGTAGAGAGAGGGATTCTCCATGTTGGTCAGTCTGGTCTCGAACTCCTGACCTCAGGTGATCCACCCGCCTTCGCCTCCCAACTTTCTCCTCTTCTTATCAGAACACCAGTCTTTCTAGATTAA
Organism: Rhinopithecus bieti; assembly: GCF_001698545.2. Classification (NCBI taxonomy): domain Eukaryota; kingdom Metazoa; phylum Chordata; class Mammalia; order Primates; family Cercopithecidae; genus Rhinopithecus; species Rhinopithecus bieti. The sequence continues at coordinate 113,979 of NW_016814470.1, forward strand.
GAGCCCACCCTACTCCAATATGAACTCAACATAACTGATTACATCTGCACTGACTCTATTTCCAAATAAGGTCACATTCTAAGGTTCCAGGAAGAATACTAATTTGGGTGGTGAGCAGGGGCAGTATTTAACCCAGTGCATTCTTCCTCACCCATATTAAGTGAGTTTTACACTTTGTCTTCACCAGAATGCATGTAAGACATAACTAATTGGGAGTACAATGCCTTTAATAAATTTTATTTTGAAATCATTTTAGATTTATAGGAAAGTTACAAAGATAGTACAAAAGTTCCTGTATACCCTTTACCCAGCTTCGCCTAATGTTAACATGTTACAAAACCATTTATAGGCTGGGTACGGTGTCTCACGTCTATAATCCCAGTACTTTGGGAGGCTGAGGTGGGTGGATCACTTGAGGTCAGGAGTTTGAGGCCAGACTGGCCAACATGGCAAGATCCCATCTCTACTAAAAATACAAAAATTAGCCAGGTGTAGTGGTGCACACCTGTAATCCCAGCTACTCAGGAGGCTAAGGCAGGAGAATCGCTTGAACCCAGGAGGCGGAGGTTGCAGTGACCTGAGATTGTGCCACCTCACTCTAGCCTAGGCGACAGTACAAGACCCCATCTCAAAAACAAAACAAAAACAAAAAACAAACCATTCATAAAAACTAAGACATTAACTCTGGTACAATGCTATTAACTAAACTATACACTTTATGCCTATTTCACCAGGTTTTCCAACAATGCCGTTTTTCTGTTTCAGGATTCAAATCAGGATACCACCTTAAATTTAACATAATGCTCTTAAAAATGAAACAGGTCAGAACCAAGCTCTATTTACAGAATCAAATCAAAACTTCACTTTGGCATCCTTCTTTTGCTCACGCTTCACCCTGCTCCCCACCCCATGTATTTGCATTCAGCTAGTTCTATGTTTCCTCTGTATATCCTTCCTGCTTGAATTTGATAGTCTCAATTTTTTAGTCAAGTTAGTTCTTAACATGGGACCACTCTGAGAATCTAACAGAAGCCATGGAGTCGCTGAGAACGCTGCACAATTTAGCATCCAATTTCAGAGCAGTCAGATACTAATCCACTTCCCTCCTCCCCAAGGGCTTCTACCTAAGTATAGAACCACCTTGCGGAGTTTGGCTTCCCCAGGCATTGATTCTGCAATGAAATCATCACAACTCACTATCAATCTCTCTTCCAAGGCAATTTCTCCAGATCCTGGACATAGTGCAGTGCTCCATACTCTGGGTCTTGGCCAACCTTAGCTGTCCCAGCCACTGCCTCAGGCTGAGGCTGAGAAGGGCTGGCTGTGCAGAGCTCTCCCACTGGGCCCTGAAGGCAGCTGGACTCCCTCTCCAGCCAACTTGGCTGTAAGCATAGAACCCCCACAAGTTCTGCTTGACCCAGCACCTCTTCTGAGCCCACTTTCTCCACGAGTGGGAAGAAATATCTCAGAATGTTAACACTTCTCAGTCCACAAGCCATGTTATCATCTGAATTTCAACAAAGAAAAGTGACTCCAGCACGCTGAGTGGGATCAACTTGCTCTACCAACTTTGGATCTTCTGTCATTTGGAAATGACGGGGATCTTGGACTCACAGCAATGCCTGCCTACTATTATCTTTGGAATCAGTATGTGAGGCCCCCTAGAGGTGAGAAACATACAAATGTACAACCCCACATGTACTCTTAAGCTCCCATACCAGCCCTTGTAGCAGTAACCAAGGAAAGGGAAACTCCATCTGCACTCACAGCTCACAACCTTATGTTTGAACCTCTTCTCCAACTGACTCCTTGAACCCTGTTCTGACCCCCTCACCCTGCCATCCTTGGATGTTGCTTGTTTCCATCAACGCCTCATCCATCTGACTCATGCTGAAGATGGTCCAGGTGTCACCTGAGCTTTGCTACCTTTGGTAAAGACCTGTGCAGGCTTCTCTTTGCCCTGGAGTCACACTTTGTCCCCTACTGACACCCCAGCCAGGATCACACCAATACCTCCAACATCAATCAGAAGTCAGCAAGAATGGAAAATAGACTAAAGTAACTTCTATGGACAGGGCTGGGTCTATTCTTACCTTCTGCAAATGGTTCCCATTCATAAAACCGGCCCATGAATGGCTTGTTGTTGTAGGATGCACACTGTACCTCCCGGATACTTCTACTGCTTTCTGGACATACCTAATAAAGCAGATATTAAATATGCAATTAGTGTCCATACTGTTCATAGCTCCAGGATACATCTCCAAACTCTGGATACCTTTCCAACTTTATTTATTTTTTATTTTTATTCTTATTTATTTTGGGGGGCACTCTTGTCACCCAGGCTGGAGTGCAGTGGCCCAATCTCGACTCACTGCAAACTCCACCTCCCAGGTTCAAGTGATTCTCCTGCCTCAGCCTCCCAAGTAGCTGGAATTACAGGCACCCACCACCATACCTGGCTAATATTTGTATTTTTTGTAGAGATGGGCTTTCACCATGTTGGTCAGGCTGGTTTTGAACTCCTGACCTCAGGTGATCCACCCACCTCAGCCTCCCAAAGTGCTGGGATTACAGGCGTAAGCCATCGCGCCCGGCCCATTTCCAACTTTAAATACCAGCCCTCTTCTACCTAAACTACTTCTACCTAAACTACTGAGTTTCTGATCATTTGCTCATAACCTGCATGAAAAAGTTTAAATGCAGATCCCTAGGTTTCACGTATGCCAACTCAATCGTTATAGGGGCAAGAAATTTTTAACAAGCTCCCCAGATTATCTTTTGCACACTGTAATTTGAAAACCACTGATCTAAACCTTCTACTCCTGACAAGTCAGTCTACTCCATTCTCTCAAAGAGGCCATCTGCTTCTGTTTGACTTTGTTCATGCCATTCCCCTTGCATGGAATAGTAGTCACAGCAGACACGTTCAGAGCCCTTACCTTTGCCAGGCACTACTTTAAACATGTTCCACATATGAACTCATTTAATCTTCACAACAACCAATGAGGTAAACACTGTAGTTTTACAGATTTTTCATGAGAGCAAACTGAGGCATGGAGGAGTCACACAGCCAGTGAGGTGTGGGGCCTGGATTTAAATGCAAGCAGCCTGGTTCCCACCAGGCTGTCTCTCATTGTCCTCCCCATCTTCTCTAAATTCTAGTTTAAATTCTGTCCCACCTAAAGCAGGAATTTCCGACCTTCTGCGTGCAAAACAATCACCCAGAGATCCTTTTGGAAATGCAAACTTCTGGATCCCTCCATGAAGGATTATTATTCAGTAAATCTGGGATGAAATCCAGAGATCTGTATTTTATCAAGTTTATCCAGGTGATTCTGATGCACTAGACTACTCAAGGAAAACATACTGCTCCCTCTGGCTTTTTTCTTCCTCATTTATAAATGGTAAATATGAGCAAAGTGTGGTATAGAGTAAATAAGTATGAGACAGAAAATAATAAGATCAGAATCTCTAATTCATATTGTGGATAAAGTATGATCTAGCTTTGTTGAACCCGAACTATACTCTAAGAGAGAGAGAGAGAGAGAGAGTGTGTGTGTGTGTGTGTGTGTGTGAATAATCAGAAGGAAAAGAAGCCTGGCCCCTGAAACATCAAACAGTACTGTGTAGAAGAAGTCTCTGGAATAAACTGCTAATAGGATAGTTCAAAGTCTTCAAGGATTTGTAGAGAAATCTACTGTATGTATCAGAAATATTAGGTCTCCTGGAAGATGAGGGACCAGAGGAAGGACTGAAAATAGGTGTGAGGGTAAACATCTCCTGCTTGATTAAGGACAGTCGCAGCTGGGGAGACTGCTGGTACAAACGTGCAGCGTGGCCATTACCCTGCTGTGGTCTGAGCCGAACCATATGGAGCAAGAAGCCCTATAAAGCAGAATATGATGGAAACTGGTAGGAAAAAACAGGCAGGGTGAACACGCAGGGTGGGCTGAGCTCTGACAATCAGTGAGAGGCAGACAGGCCGCGGAAGCCTGTCTCCTAGGGCTCTGGAAGCCAACCTGTTGGCAACCCTGAAGCTGGGCTCATGTAAGCTTCCAGCAACACCAGCTGTCTCCATGAAGGGTTTTGAGTTAACTAAGATGCTTTTCACAGCCCTTTGGCCTGAGCCAAAGTTCGAGTAGGATGTGAACAGCTGGGTGACTTGGAGAGGCCCCCATCCCTGTAGCAGTCCCCAAGTACAGCTTCGAGAAAGAAACCTTAAGGAGTTTGTTAAAAATGCAGATTCTCAAGCCTCACTCTGGCAGGAGAGTGGGGAAAAGAGCCCAGGAATATATGCTTGAAGTGCTCCTTGGGTGATTCTGGTGCAGCCTGTGCATCCTAACCTGTGCAGCAGCGATGAAGAGTCACGCCCAAGCCCCATCTCACTCACTCCAAATTACTTAACACAGAATCACAGAGTGCTAGAGCAAAAGAAAAAATCAAATCCAACCCCTTTCATTTACGGATGAGGGAACTGAGACCTGGAGATGTGGCAAGCCTTGCCAAAGGCTCCACAGTGACACAGAAGCAGAGCCCAGAGCGCTGATGGCCCACTCTGTCCATAATCAGAACTAGAGATCAGCTGCTGGGCTGCAGGTCTTTATAACAGAAACAGACCAGCACAAGCAGCTGAAGGTCCTGTTCCTCAAATAACCACACCTAAGTAAAGCCAAGGTGCTCCACAACGAGGCTGCAGCTGGAAGCCACCCTTCATTAACCTGGTGGCAGTTACTAGAACTGGAAGCTGTAGACTACAAAGACTTAGACAGTCTGCTTAACCTCTCTCTCTCAATGAGTAAAACGGGCCGGGCGCGGTGGCTCAAGCCTGTAATCCCAGCACTTTGGGAGGCCGAGACGGGCGGATCACAAGGTCAGGAGATCGAGACCATCCTGGCTAACACAGTGAAACCCCGTCTCTACTAAAAAATACAAAAAAAAACTAGCCGGGCGAGGTGGCGGGCGCCTGTAGTCCCAGCTACTCCGGAGGCTGAGGCAGGAGAATGGCGTGAACCCGGGAGTCGGAGCTTGCAGTGAGCTGAGATCCAGCCACTGCACTCCAGCCTGGGCGACAGAGCGAGACTCCGTCTCAAAAAAAAAAAAAAAAAATGAGTAAAACGGCTAATAGGCTAGACCACAAACCAATGCACATTCAGAATTATCTAGAATTGCTCAGTACTTGATAACATAAATGTCTATTTCATGACTGAGAAAGGAGTCCACAATCCATTAAGTTATCAGTGTTAAAAAGACTATGTGTGTGGAGTGTGTGTGTACATACACAGAGAGAGGTGAAAAGTGTTATCTCTGGAAGGTGACATTATAGATGTTGTTAATTTATAATTAATTGTTAGTCTATTTGTGTTATTTATTTTTTTCTGCAATAAACATGTAATATTTATGTAATAAAAGTGACAACTGGCCAGGCAGGCACAGTGGCTCATGGTTGTAATCCCCTAGCAATTTGGGAGGCTGAGGCAGGCGGATCACTTGAGGTCTGGAGTTTGAGATCAGCCTGCCAACATAGTGTAACCCTGTCTCTACTAAAACTACAAAAAATTAGCTGGGTGTGGTGGCATGCACCTGTGATCCCAGCTACTCGGGAGGCTGAGGCATGAGAATCACTTAAACCTGTGAGGAAGAGGTTGCAATGAGCTGAGATCGTGCCTCTGCACTCTAGCGTGGGTGACAAAGCAAGACTCTGTCTCAAAAAAAAAAAAGTGACAATGTATCAGAATTGAGCCCTTCCAAATACACTGGCCCTTAGCTAGCTTTGCATGTCCTTGCAGTTTAAGGTATGGCTTAATACTCCACTAATGCCCAGTTTAGGGTATGGCTTAATATTCCACTAATGCCCAGTGCTCTCACATCCACACACATTTGCCAACCCAACTTACTGTGGATCATTCAGGATATCCTGTCCCTTGGTCACCATTAAGTCATTCACATCTAAGCATAGCCCGGTTTCGTATCTAAGGCAGAAGAGCTTAACCATGGCATCAGAGGCCACCAATGGTCAAAGCAGAATCCAACCTGCAGTTGCCCAGGAAGTCACTGAGCCTAGGGAGGAGTAATGGAGGTGTTCCTGGGTAGACGGGGCATGGCCCCTGTGTGTTGACTCCAGCCAAGGACTCACCCATGAACACCAGGCCAAAACTTGCATGGCATGGCCCGTGTGTGGGGACTCCAGCAAGGACTCCACATGACGGCCAGCTGCATGGGCATGGCCCTGTGTGTGACTCCAGCAAGGACTCACATGACGCCAGGCAAACTGCAAGCCTGGAGGGCAGAGGGATGTGGCCAGAGAAATGCAAGGCTTCTTGGGCCCGGACGTGGAAGTGGGTTATTGAGGCAGCATTATGGTCTAGGCAAGGAAGGCAGAAGCCTGGACTGATGATACTGATGATGATAATGATGATGATACCTAACTTTTATTGAGCATTTATTAAATGTTAGACATTCCACTATGTGATTTACATATATTCAGCTCATTTAGTCCTCACAATAACTATTATACCCATTTTACAGACGAGGAACCCAAGGCAACAAAAAGTTAAATGAGCTGCATAAGGTCACAGGGCTTGTAAGAGGTGAAATCAAGATTTGAACCCTGACACTTTGCATCTGGAATCCATCATAGTAACCACTATGCCACGGTGCCCTCCTTGACTGTGTAGACAATAAAGTTAATTTGTGATGGGTCCTCAGACAAGAGAGCCATAACTGTGTCTTGTCTATTGTCAGGATAGGGCTAGAGGCAAAAGCTGGAATCAGTCCCTAAGGCCTGGTGAAGTGGCTGGTCTCTGCTACAAGGAGCATGGAGCTGTGGAGTGAGAAGGAAAACCAAGCAAGGCCTGGGAAATCCTGTTTCATGTCTCTTTTATAGATTACATCTGTTTGTACTTGTCATACTATTATCGGGATGTGATCTCCTCTCATTTTAACAGACTCTCTGAAGTTAAAACTGCCAGGTTACAGATCCTTTTACCCCTTCTTAGGTTTTAAATTGTTAGGTTTTAAATTGGTTGTTTCCTGATGTCATGGACTGAGTCACCTTCACCTTATCAGTAATCGTCTGTACATTACACTGTGAACTGGCCCTGGGGACAGGTTTCTTGCAGATAGCTAGCAGATCCTTTCCATGGGCAGAGATTCTTGCAATCTTCAGGCCAGAAAACTGAGACGGGGAAAAGCCATGTAGATAGAGATCAGGCTCATTCAGGATGAGACTAACAAAGTCTGGAGATTTAGAGCCAAGTAATGCCCCTAAGGAGATAACCTCCCTTCAAATGACTCCCACCCAAAAGAGGGAGGGATGTTTCCACTGGACTTTTAATGGAAGAGAAATAAAGATGTACTTTAATATGATTAGCTGACTCCTTATAAAGCAGTATGAGCCCTATCCAAAGTTCCAGCTAGACAATTGCCTGGGGTTGCTATGAGTCACAAATAGTATTATGGAAACTCCAGCTACATTTCTAGTGACCCTGGTTAATCTGAAATGACAACTGCCTGTACCCAACTTCACTGCTCGAGAGGCCACCATCAGTGATCATAAACTTACCTTTTGGTAATTAATTACTGTCATCTCCCCAGGAGATGAACAGCATCGTCTCCAATGTAGCGTGCCAAGGAACATGACCTTGAAGTCTGCCTGCGTCAGATACGCAATTTTTTTTATCCTTTCCATTGCTATGAATTCAATCAAAAGACCAGCTACCATAGCAACATATGATGTATTTAACGTCACCACAGTCATGAAACCTTTAAAAAAAAAAATAAATCTAGAAAATGTCCCTGCACTGTCATGAGAAAGTGGCTGTGTGACCTTGGGAAAAACATTTAGCTTCTCAAAGTCTAAACTACCACAATTGAATAACAAGCCCTGTACCACCTTCCAGGCCCCAATCCCCAGGGGGTTTTATGGGGATTTTTAAGTGGTAATATATTAATGTTTCCAGCTCTCTGTAATGCTCAATAAATGTTTGCTGAAGTGGAGACACCAAATGTCCACTGTGGAGAATCCAGTAGTTCCAGAAGCCGTACATGCCTGAAAACTATGTGTTCTGAGCAAACATGCCCTTCCTTCCTTTCTCATCTACAGCTGGAAAATGGGCTTGTTTTCTAGCTATAGAGAAATAGCTCCGGTTATCTTGCACATTTTTCAAATATATTTAATATCTCCTTTCTCAAATTACACAGAACAAACTCAACCTCACAAAAACCTTTGCCACCTTTCACCACAGACATTTTCCAGTCAGGGAATTAACTGGTTTGTCCAAAGAGTCGGGTAAAGGCTTTGGATGTTTTCTGTTTGTTTGTTTTGTTTTAATCTGAGATTTTCTTAATTCTCAAACGCTTTTTTTTTTCCATCCAAGGGAAGTTCATAATGTTCTCCTAGGGAGAGGTGTTTCCCTCTCATTCAATACCTACATCAAAGCCCCAAAGGATGTTAATGTGACACTAAGCCCAGCCATTCACCCAGGCCAATCTTAGATTTTTAAATATCCAAGATCCCTTCAAATCTAGGCCTATCTCAAGAGTGCTTACTTATGACTGCCTATTTATATTATTTACATATCTCTATGTCTGTAAGAAGACCTAAAAAAGAATTCCGTTTTCCCTAACTAATCAGGAAGCACATGGCAAAATGTAAACTTGTTAAAAAAGTTAGTCTCTGCAGTGTGGCCCATGCCTGTGATCCCAGCACTTTTGGAGGCTAAATTGGGAACATGCTTGAGTGCAGAAGTTCAAGACCACCATGGGCAACATAGCAAGACCCCATCTCTACACAAAATAAAAATAAGCTGAGCATAGTAGTACATGCCTGTAGGCTAAGGCAGAAGGATTGTTTGAATCCAGGAGTTTGAGGCTGTAGTGAGCTATGATCATGCCGCTGCACTCCAACCTGGACAACACAGTGAGACCCTGTCTCAAGCAAAACCAAAACCAAAAATCAAAAACCAAACCACCTTACTCTCCCAGGGAGCACACATTTCCTAGTGGCTATTTCCGGTATCACACTAATAAGACTGGCTTCCTTTCCCTCTGCTATCTGCTGAGGCAGGGTGTAAAATTCCATTCAAAGGCAAATATTCATTGCAGCGCTCCACGTGTCAGGTGTTGACAGTAATGAGGATACAAAGAAGAATCTGCCATAACAGCCTCCCTCAGGGACTTATACTGCCAACTCGAGAAAACGCATAAACAAAATGTATAATGCATGGAAAGGAATGTAGTGAATTGTTTGGACACAACATTTCTAATCTTGCAAAGGAAGGAGTTAACTGATTTTCCTAATGTTGAAAATCAAGAAAATAAAATTGTTAATATACTACATATAGCCAAAATATAAGTTAAAATAAAAAATGTGGCTAGTGTAGATCAGCAGGAGTGGAAGGAAAGGGGGTCATTTCTTCATCTTCTAGAATAAGGAGTTGATACAGAAAATTTAAGTTGATATATCGAGAAGCAGGGGTATTAATATGTCATTTCGAGTTATAGAGAGAATGAACATAAGAACAAGTTAAAAATCACTGGCTGTGATTACATCTTGAGAGACAGACTAGGATATACATGTCTTTGCTGTTCTGATATTTCTTACTCTTGTTTGTACAACTTTTTATAATCATGAAAAATGACAACTGTTAACAATTCTTGTGTATATATATTTGTGTGTGTGTGTATATAAATATACACAGGTTTATGTATACACATATGTGTGTGTGATGTGTGTATACACACGTATACATGTTTAAATATACATATACGTGTGTGATTCATGTAAATGTATATGTGTGTGTGTGTATGTATATATATACATGAAAAAGTAAGAGAATTTTCTATGGAAATTCCAAGTGGTCTGAGAAGACAGAAAGAAAAATGCTGCAAAAGCACTGATTCTCACACATATTTCCTAGATGAGGAGGCTAGTGATAAGCTCATGATAAGAGAAACTAGTGTTGAAACCCCCAGTCTGCCCATCCAGTAACTGGCCTCATGGTTCCTGGCAAGCTTTACACCTTACAGAACTGTACTCGATTCTTACTTGGCCCGTTTACTAAGTTTTTGCTTAAAATTGCAGTCCGAAAGTTTTTAGCTCCTCTTTCATTCAATATCAGACTAGAGATGGAGTAGAATTAGAATCTGCCTGCAGAGAGCACACCCAGCTAGATTTAAGATTTGGCTAACACCTTCCCCTTATTTGCACTTACTTTGGGGCAGAAACAACTACACATGGATAAATCCATTGTCAAAAGCCAGTCCTACCCCAGGGAAATTCACTGGAGAGTCATTGATACCAGAACTCATCACATCCATGTTTGCTATAAGTTGCTTTTAGCCCCAGGAGTTTCTCCCTCATAATGTTAAGTGCACTCTGTCTAAACTCAGGATGATGCCTCCTTTGGCAGCAAAGCCCCTTAAAAACTCGTAATTTTGTCCCTGCCTTGCACTACAGCCTCCCTCCTCCAGAAGAGGTCAGAGTATCAATCAGTCTCCTCTCCAGGGAGAAAATGTTGCATTCAGAGCGCCTAGGAGAAAGCGTTCAATTCGGAGTACCTAAGAGAAAGTGGGAAGAGAGACACCTAAGCCTCCAGGACAAAGGCAGAAAGGATTTTTGTTGTTGTTGTTGTTGTTGTTGTTTTAGAGACAAGGTATTGCTCTGCCCCCCAGGCTGGAGTACAGTGGTGTGATCCTAGTTCAAAGCATCCTCCAACTCCTGGGCTCAAACAATCCTCCCACCTCAAGCCTCCTAAGTAACTGGGACCACAGGCCCACACCATCAACCTCAGCTGTTCTTTAAATTTTTTGCAGAGACAAGGTCTCACTATGTTCCCCAGGCTGGTCTTGGACTCCTGGCCTCTGGCCTCAACCAGTCCTCCCACCACGGCCTCTCACAGTGCTGGGATTACAGGCATGAGCCAATTAAGCCCAACTGAGCCTGGCCAGAAAAGGGTTGTTTTTTTTTTTTCAACTGCATCCCCTCAAGCACCAGAGGAATTGAGGTTTGATTTCTCCTTCCTCTGTTGCAATCCCTATAAAAACTCTAGCTATCAAGTCTTGCAATTCAATGAGCTTCCATGAAGAAGGAACTTAACTGTTTACTCTGTTCCTTGAGTTCCTATTACTTTTAGCCCTCACTGAGAAAGTGCAGGGCTGCGGATTAATCATGGCTCCCGCCCTGTGTTGCCCCTTCACTGCTGAAGACAAACTTGCAGGTGAAGTCTTCACTCACTAGAAACACATCTGATTCCACCAAGAGGTCCTTGAGTGCCTCCTCCTTGCTCCTCAGCACTTACAGGACTGCAAAGGGCCTCCAGGACCCCTGTCACTTGCTCTTCCTAAAGCATCCTCCCTCGCCTGGATAATCCGCACTCGAACTCCACCCAAGCCAGGTTAATTTCCACTGTGTGGGAATTTGAAAGGACCTATGTGGCATGTGCAATGGCACATATGATCTACACTGTTAATGCCTTTTTATGAGTCTATCCCTCTTACTGAACTCGAGCTGCATAAGGCAAGAGGCTGCTCCCATCTCACTGTCTCCAACCACAGCCTAACATCTCACCCCACGCAATCAACGTCAATGTTATGCTTATGGACTCCAAGCAAAAGCCTTCTCTTGGGAGTACTTAAAAGACTTTGTGCCACTGCACTCCAACCTGTGCAACAGAGCGAGACTCTGTCTCAAAACACAAAACACAAAAAACAAAACAAACACACACACACACACACAAACAAGGCCGGGTGCAGTGGTTCATGCCTGTTATCACAGCACTTTGGGGGGCCGAGGTGGGCAGATCACCTGAGGTCAGGAGCTGGAGACCAGCCTGGCCAAGATGGTGAAACTCTGTCTCTACTAAAAATACAAAAATTAGCTGGGTATGGCGGTGTGCACCTGTAATTCCAGCTACTTGGGAGGGTGAGGTAGAAGAATGGCTTGAACCCGGGAAGCGGAGGTTGTAGTGAGCTGAGATCGCACCACTGTACTCTAGCCTGGGCGACAGAGTGAGACTCTATCTCAAAAAAAAAAAAAAAAAAAAAAACCTTGGACCAGATTGCGTCCACCACAGTCCACCACATACAGTCTGCTGAAGGAGAGTGTTGCACTAGCTGATGTTTGAGATTGGTGCTGGAAAAGACCATAGATTCACCATCTGTACTAGGATGTGTCACCTGAACTTCCTCATACACATTGTAGGCAAAAAAAAAAAAAAAAAATATTTCCTTATCTTTAAAGTCTACATTCAGAAATCTTACATGAATTGAACAATCTCAGAGACGTGTTGGAATGCTTAAAATTCCTAGATCACACCATAAGATAGGTCTTAATATTAAACATGCACATCGGAAGATGTAAATAACTCACTATCATGAAGTTGGTTATCTATAGTTTCAGTCTTATCACTTTAAAGTCACCATGACCCAAGGCTGATAACACTGAAACTAAATCACAGCTGAATTGTTGGGTCTCTTGGCAATCTTGTTTTGTCACTGTGTAAAGGTAAAGGAGCCTCAATCGCAGCTAACACGGGACTGAGGACAACTCTGAGCAAGTCTGATCATTTCATCCACGCATTTCTTCAGTTACCACTGAGAACCTGGAAGATGTTCAGATATGGGGAGACCTTACTTCATTCCTATCTAAAGGGGGGTATGCCAGTCCCATTTATTTCCTAACAATGTGTCAGCACCATGCCTTCCATGTGTGGCTGCCATGCCAGCTCTTCTATATGCCATCTTGTCTGAACCTGACATCAACCCTACAGGGTAAGGATTATTAGCCCACTTTACAGATGGTCCTCAGGGTGTTAAGTGACTTGCCCAAGGAAACTCAGCTCCTCTGTGTCAAAGCTTGGCATCTGTATACCTTTTCCTCTTTGAGCAGAAATACTTACATAATTGGGGCATTCATGTCCTCTCTTGATGCTGGACATCGGGGAGGACAAAGAAATGTCTACCTGAGGTCATTGACGCTGAGATGCTAGGGCATATGGGTCCATCTGGGGAGTATATAAAAAAAGCAATAGGCTGGGCGCGGTGCCTCAAGCCTGTAATCCCAGCACTTTGGGAGGCCGAGACGGGCGGATCACGAGGTCAGGAGATCGAGACCATCCTGGGCTAACACAGTGAAACCCCATCTCTACTAAAACAATACAAAAAACTAGCCGGGCGAGGTGGCGGGCGCCTGTAGTCCCAGCTACTCTGGAGGCTGAGGCAGGAGAATGGCGTGAACCCGGGAGGCGGAGCTTGCAGTGAGCTGAAATCCGGCTACTGTACTCCAGCCTGGGCGACAGAGCCAGACTCCGTCTCAAAAAAAAAAAAAAAGCAATATAGCTGAACTGAGACTACTCCCCTTAGAAAGGCCTGTTTGCAAGGCTGGTCCATGGCTGGCATCTGGGAACTTGAATCTCAGGGCAGTTCTCAGTACTCCCTAAATGACAGGAGTGGCTCACCGTGCCTAAATATAGCTTATGCTAAATATCTGATTTCTTTCTGGGAGTCTGGAATTTTGATATGTGGCAGGCAAAGGGTGCCTATGTGACCAGCCCTCAGTACAAACCCTGGGCACAGTGGGGGCTTCTCTGGTAGACAACTTTTACATGTTGCAACAAGTCATTGCAGAGGAATATAAGCAAGTCCTGTGTGGCTTCATTGTGATTCTGGAGAGCTTATGCCTGGTTTCCTATGCTCTTTGGCCTCTGTGCCTTTCCTTTAGTGATTTTGCTTTGTTTATTCAATCCTTTGGCTGTAATAAGTCGTAACTGTGAGTGTGACTATATGCTGAGTCTTATGAGTCCTCCTAGGAAATCATCAAACCCAGGAATGGTCTTGGGGACCTCTGACAGAGGGAATTTTAAAGAGATCATGGGGGTGTGGTCCAAGTCACAAGAAGCCATGGGCTTATGAAAAAAATATACACAATAATGGAACCTCTAAGGAATAACATCTCTCAATAAGGGTAAGCAGGATGTGGACTTGGGACAGTGGGGTGCACTGGGGAGGACACTATGCACATGTCACAGGGAAGAGAAGGGAACTACACCTATACAATCCCATGTCAACATGTACTTCTTTGGCCTGGGTTAGGGGCTTTATTTTGCCTTCTTCCAAAATGCCAGAAGACACCATGACCTCACAAGAAGTTTCTAGGATTCCTTGCCATTCAGTCTCCTCAGTGGTGCCATTACCCCAGCACCCAGGGAAGCACAGCTTCTACATGGGGAGAACAACCCTGCTGTTGGCAGCACAGGTCTGGCAAAAGGGGCACGCTTTACAAAAGTTAGTTAAATGCAAGAAATGCTAAGCGGGCATCAGCTCCACATGGATGCCAAATGCCCCCTCTTTTACTTTCTCCCTATGGTTTGCTTGGTCTTCAAAACTAAAAGATATATTAGTCAATGGGAGAAAGTGTTCTATATTACAAATGAGTTCATTTCGTTTTAAAAGAACAGCAATAGATATTGAGGAACAAGGGCATGTCTGACCACGAAACCAAGCAGTTCTTTACTTTTTGATTTACAAAGTACTTTCCTACCATCACCTCATTTGATCCTCAAAGCAATGCTAGGAGGTAGATACCACGACTTTTCTCTGCTATTCTCCATGACACCTACTCTGTTACAAGACAGGCAATGATGCTCAATGAAGACTTACTGGTTGACTGATCAGCAAGGGCCTTAGAAAATTACTGCTTTTAAAATTAATGATTCCTGAAGTCCGACAGTGGAAGAATAAGCTAAAAGCAACCCAGGCATTCAATGAAATTATTAAGATC
>NW_016814470.1:129045-171617 GCF_001698545.2 Rhinopithecus bieti
GTAGAGATGAGGTTTCACTGCGTTAGCCAGGATGGTCTCGATCTCCTGACCTTGTGATCCGCCCGCCTCGGCCCTCCCAAAGTGCTGGGATTACAGGCTTGAGCCACCGCGCCCGGCCAGGAAATATATTTTTAATGAGGAAATTGGAGCTAATATAGAGCAGCTGTCCTGTTACCCAGCAACAGAGTATTAAGGCAGATTAAATTATTAATGAAAAATATCGCGACTCAGAAATTTAACCTCTTAACATCCTCTCGTTCACTTCTCTTTAATACACAGTCTTTAAACCGATATTTTTAAAAATTCCTTCGGTCATCAAATACAGTTAACATTGATAGTTTGTTCTACTACTCACTAGCTGTGGCATCTTTAGCAAGTTATTTTACCTCTCTTTGCAACTATAAAATGAAGAGAAGAGCAAACTCATGGTGAAGGAGATTAAGTGGAGTAAGTAGAAAAAGTGCTGAGCACAGGCCAGGTGTGGTGGCTCACACCTGTAATCCCAGCACTTTGGGAGGCAGAGGTGGGCAGATCACAAAGTAAAGAGATCAAGACCATCCTGGCCAATATAGTGAAACCCCATCTCTACTGAAAAAATAGAAAAATTAGCTTGGTGTAGTGGTACACACCTGTAGTCCCAGCTATTCGGGAGGCTGAGGCAGGAAAATCACTCGAACCCGGGAGGTGGAGGTTGCAGTGAGACGAGATTGCGCCACTGCACTCCAGCCTGGGTGACAAAGCAAGACTCCATCTCAGGAAAAAAAAAAAAAAAAAAAAAAAAAAAAAAAAAAAAAAAAGTGCTGAGCACAAGGCCTGGCTTATGAGTTTTTTATAATGGTAGATATTATTTAAATACATGAAGATAAAATCAATAAATATTTATTGAACTGATATCCAAAGTGGGTATACCTATATATATATATATGCATGAGTATAGCTATACAGGTCCTTAAAATAACAACACACTTTCACACCGGTTAGGAACTTACTGCTGCCCAGAGACCCCTGTGCACCATCCATCACCCCAGCTGTCCCAGCTTTTCCCCGAAGGGAAGACTCTTTACAATTTCACTCTCAGACTTCATGCTACAATACCTAGTGTTTACACCTGGAATAGCAGAGAACCTCTGGGAAACTTATATATTGCACTTGAGCAAAGAATAAATATTGTTAACATGAGTCACTGAGAATTTGGGGGTTGTTTGTTTTGCAGCAATAGCTATTAATAATTAATACCACCATTAAGCGATTGTCAATAAGCAATTCAAGAAGCAGTGTATAAGTTACTAAAGCAATAACTTTAAAAAAAAAAGGAAAACTATGTGGGAGAATACATGGAAAGAAAAGAGAAAGGAGGAAGACTAAAAGGTGTGTTAACATGGCCCAGACACTATATGCTTGCTGTCTTCACCATGCTTGGTGCCAAATGACAGAAAAACGAGGTGCAGCTGTTTCCAGGCCCAGTATGGGTTGTGTGTACTCACGTTGGTGTTGCACAGCTTGTATTGCCGATAGGCCCCGATGCATGAGATTGCTGTAGATCGGGTAGGCTGGGAGAAGCTCTGAGTTGCCCCATGAATCCCCACACCATGGTTGTTGCTTGTTTCCGGGCTGTGAAAGAGACTTGAAGCTGCAGGGAAGCCTTGATTGTGAGTCAAAGGCAGCTGGTAGATGGAGGCCTCTGCAGCCTGCAGTCCAGAGCGAGGGCCACTGTCACTTTGGTACAAAGGTCCATGTTGGGGGATCTGGTGGGCTGGTGAGCTGTAGCCATGCCTAGCAGAAGATGCCTCCTGGGACCTGGAATGCCGGGATGAGGGCTTCTGTCTCCGGAGCCTCTGTGGCGTGTGTGCAGTGTCTGTCTGCAGTGGTAAGATATATGGGGCCTTACCATACCCATACTTGCCAGGGCTGATGGGACCGCGGGTCCTGCTCCTAAAGAGAGATAGACAAGAGAGGAGATGATCAGAGTTGGATGAATTTCGTGTTAACTCAGAAGCTCTGGTCCATGGTAGAGATGACCAGGTAGGAACGGAAGCTTGGGAAAGGGTCTATGGTAGACCTGGGAAGTAGGGGGAGCACATTTTAGAAGGGACCATTGTGGAAGCTGGAACAGAGTCTCCATAAAGGCTGGAAAGTAGAATGAAAGAGGGAATCAACAGAGGATGAACAGTGGATGATGCAAGTGGTTGGAAATGAGATTAGAACAGTAAACTGTGTGGTCAGCGTGTAATTTTTATGTAAAGAGTCTGGGCATTTTTGTAGGTCACCGGGAGCCACTGAAGGGTTTTGGAGAAGTATAAATATATGATTGCAATTTCAGTCACAGTAACTTTCCTGTTCACCTTTTTTTTTTCTAATAATGTATTTTTTGCTCATTCAACTAACTGTGGTATTTCAGACCCTGTTTCCTTCACCATTCATACTCAAAGAGCTCTTCTAGGTAATGGAACTTAGATAAGCAACCAAATTCTAGTGCAGTCCTAAGGCCTCACTTGCACTGACTTTAATCCTGAAAATACTCAAGGGCATTAAACACTTGGCTCCTCCATCACTCTTGAAGCAGCCCATGCTAAGCAATGGGTAAATGGCCATCTTCACATTGGTTTAGAAGAAGAATTGTCTTGGGTCACACAAAAAATACACTAGCAACAGCTGATGAGCTAAAAACATATATTGCAAAAAAAATCTCATGATATTTCAAGAAAGTTTAGGAATTTGTGTTGGGCTGCATTCAAAGCCATCCTGGACCACATGAGGCCCATGGGCCGTGGGTTGGACAAGCCTGGTTTAGATCTTTAGATTTTTGTAAAGACCCACTGCCCTGTGGTGGGATGGGGCGGGGGGAATGGGCAGGACAGGGTAGAAGCCCTGATTTGTAGCATTTGCCCACTCCTATGGTGTAAATACTTCCAACATGGCTGATATCAAGCTACCAATGTGAAGACACATTGAGCTCTGGTGAGCAGGTAAAAACCAGCTCCAGAACACCACTGCATGTATACTTATTGTGCAACTATTCAAAAATTAATCATCCATAGTTTTCAAGACCCCAACCTTACAAATGAAAGCAACTAGATCACAATGCAGGGTGGGGTAAGGGCCTTAGAGGCCATGCAATAAATGTTGCTTTGGGAAATTCTGGGGTAAGAAAAAGCACTTCTGTCTGGAGGGATCAGAAAAGATTTCACCTTCACTGGCATTAGAGTTGAGGAGCGCAGGTTCCAAATCTCTGTGGAAGGACTTAAGTAAGTGAACTAACTCTTACTTACTTTTAAGATGACTGAGCTGGATTAAATGACCGCCAAGGTCGCTCCAACTCTAAAATTATACGCTTCCATAATAATTAATTCTACATTTACGTAAAATTGGAAATGTGCCCAAGGGTTTCTACAGGATGGCCCCATTAAAATAAGCACATTAAAATAGCAATCAAGGTGAAACATTGATTTCTGCCCTCATGAGAAAATTCTTTCTTCACTCTCCACATAATCACTGAACATAAAATTTAATAGACCACAACTAATTATTAACATCTTTATTACTAATTGCACCTTCATTCTTAGCTGATACAGAATTAAACCACGCCACAGTGTTTCTTTTGCATTTAGGTCTTTCTCAATTAATCTTGGCAACACTTGGGACTCTGTTAATGATGGGGGCTTTAAGAGATGCAATTAAGTTAGTCATATATATGTATATGTGTGTGTGTATATATATATACACACACACACATATATATATATAAAACTTGGATGTAATTTGCCTTTTTCTTTCTTGTGGCAGGCCAGGTAAAATGAATTACATCATGCAAAGGCAAAGGAAAGAATTTCTGCCTATATGTGTGTTTTTTTAAGATCTGAAAGTCTACCAAAAAATTCTAGCTTCAAAGTAAGTACTGGATGGAGACCCTAGCTGAAGGTAACAGAGAAATGGACATGTGGAATAGCACTTCTCAAACTTGAGTGTTCACAGGCATCACCTGGGATCTTGTTAAGCTGCAAATTCTGGATCTAGGACATCTAGGGTGCGGCCTGAGAGTCTGCATTTCCAACAAGCTCCCGGGAGATGCCAATGCTGCTGGTCCACAGACCCACAGCTTTGATAATCAGTCATAGAATAAAATAGAAATTCCAAACAAAAGGGCGAAAATTCAACACTGCAATTGATCGTTTTTAATGAAGGAAAAATGGCAATGAAATCCAAACCAAAAACCTCTGAGTTGGAGGCAGATACAAAAGATCTGCTGGCCCGGGACAGGCTGCCCTGCTGGAGCTCACTCAGTGAGCACTGATGAACCAAAACTGACTTTAGCTTCCTCTTGGGGAGCAGAAGAAGAACCTGCTGTTGGCTGATGACTTGTGTAAGCATCTTCCCAAAGGCTGCCATCACCCCTGAGGGGAGTAACATATACAAGCACCAATGTATATTTTTGTATTCATATTGCCTTGTGGGAAGCTCTGCCTAAATTGGAGAACCATTCAAAACCCACTGACACAGCAACATCATTGGAAAGGTGATGAAACGAATGCAAATGCCCAGTTAATTCTAAAAGACCAAAGAGAATGAGCAACCAAATCGGGTGTGTTTATGAGAGATCTGATTTCTGAGTATTTGACTCAGAACATTTGGACAAGTGGCGGATTCATTTGGGCTTGGCCAGGAGAATGTTTGTTTTCCTTACAGCTGGTCGGAGCTAATAATCCTGATGGGTCTGAATGGCCTCTTCTCCAACAGGACAGAGTCCATCTGGCCGCTTGCAGGGGGGCCTCCACGGAACTGGGCAGATTTATGCAGAGTTGTGATAATAAGTACAGATGTGGCGATGGGATCCGTGTGGCCAGTAAACTCCTCCAGGAGAATCATGTGGTAGGTGCCTGGGGGAGCTGCTAAGTAGTTCTGCTTGGTCTCCCCAGCACCCATCTCTGGGATTTTACTTTGGCTCCACTTGTCAAAGCACTGGCTAATTTCTGAAAGTTATGTCTTGAGAAAGAAATGGAAAAGGCACAGTTTGCAGACCAGAGATGTGGGAGTCAGCGTAGGCTAGCGGTTCACCACATGGACCCTGAGGCCAGCTTTCTGGGGTTTGAATCCCAGCTCTGCTACTTGCTAGTTTGAAAACTTCGGGTAAGTTACCCAATGTTTGTATGCCTCAGTTTTTTCAAACAGGACCAGGATTAAGATGAGGCCAGTGAAGCACCTAGGATGCAATATTTAAAGAGATAACAGTCAGGGTCATGGAAGTGCTGGTAGGAACCTGAGAGTAATGTCTTCTTAAATGTTGCCCCCTAAGAACCTCTCTAGCTGTACTCCAAGCCCAGTTCTGGCCTTGTATTCATTTACAAATAAACACAATAATAGTATCTTTGTTACAGATAGTTGCAAAGATTAAATGACTTTAGAGCAAAATACCTAATGCTTCACACAGAGTATGCATCATACAAGTATTTGCCTTTATGTAAGAAAACCTCTAGTTTGGCTATTTAATAGCTCTACCAACTTTGGCAAATAATGCACCTTCAGTTTTCTTACCTGTAAAATGAGAGTATGACCATTTCACATTCACTAGGATGGCTATACTCAAAAAAGACAGATAATAGTGTGTTGGGAAAGATAAATTGGTAACCTCATATATTCCTAGTGGGCAGGTAAAATGGCATAGTCACTTTGGAAAACTACCTGCAAGCTCCTCAAAATACTAAATGTAGTGCTACCACAGGACCTAGCAATTCCAGTCCTATGCCCAAGAGAAATGAAAACATACATTTATATATAAACTTATACATGAATGTTCATAGTTACCTTATTCATAATAGCCAAACTGCAGAAACAACCCAAATGCCTATCAACTGATGTATAGATAAATAAAACATTAGTATATCTATACAGTGGATTATTATTCAGCCATAAGAGAGGTGAAGTGCTGATATATACCGTAACATAGATAAACCTGCAAAACA
Organism: Rhinopithecus bieti; assembly: GCF_001698545.2. Classification (NCBI taxonomy): domain Eukaryota; kingdom Metazoa; phylum Chordata; class Mammalia; order Primates; family Cercopithecidae; genus Rhinopithecus; species Rhinopithecus bieti. The sequence continues at coordinate 135,003 of NW_016814470.1, forward strand.
TTCTAAGTGAAAGAAGCCAGACACATATGATTCCATTTCTATAGAATGTCCAGAACAGGCAAATCCATAGAGACAGAGAGTGGTTTCCAGGGGTTGGGGAGAGAGGGGAAAAGAGAGCGACTGCCAAAGGGATGGAGTGTCTTTTTAGGATGATGGAACTGTTCTGCAATTAGATAGTCATGATAGTCACGCAATCTTGTAAATATACCAAAACTACTGAGTTATATAGTATTTTTAAATGATGAATTTTATGGTATGTAAGTTATATCTCCATAAAGCTTTTTTAATGAAAGCGTGTTTACTTACAAGGATGTTGTAAAGTCAAATCGAAGTTACTGATAGAAATGCATTTTTTTAATCTGAAAGCAATTTTTAATCATTTGTTTCAACAATATTTAACAAACCTTCATTGAGCAACTTCTATGAGCGCCTATTGAGCATCGTGTGTGATTTTTTTTTCTACTTGTTCCTGTTGTTCCAACCCTGACAACATAAGTAAATGGAACTTACCCCCCGCCCCCACCCCAACATAAAGTAGGGTTCTATGAGAAGAACATGACAGTGCACAGTAAGGGTTCTAAGACCAGGTTCCAGGCTCAGTTCATCCAATGGGTGTCTGGGAAAATTGCTGTTGCTTTAATAGTTGTTGAGATAATGGCTGCAAACAGCATGCTTTCCTTACAACAGGCTGGCTGCCATCCAGGGCTAATGCGTGATCTTCCACAGCTCCACAAAATTAATGCTAAGCAGTCAGTGTGATGACTCAAGCAAAGTCACTCCATCCAGTCTCCCTTCCTACACACTCACCCTGGAGATGTGTCATCTGCAATCATCACCTGGAACTGACAACTCCCACGTTTCTGTTTCCTGCCGAGATCCCTCTCCTGAGCATCAACCCCATGTGCCTAGCTAACCTCCAGACTAGAGCCTGAAGAGCGCACATAAGTTACCCGGGGGTCTCATTAAAATCCAGCTTCTGCTTCAGTGGGTCTGGGGTAGGCCTCTGGTTCATTTGTAACAAGCTCCCAGGTGAAGCCGATGCAGTAGGTCCTGGGACTCCACTTTGCTAGCTCCACGCGTCACTTCAAAGTCAACACACTCAAGTCTGAATTGACCATCTTTCCTCCACAAAACTGATGCCCCCCTAGCTCTTCCCATATTCTCTATCTCAGTAGTCCTTAAACTTGAACAAGCATCAGACTCAGCTAGAAGACTTGTTACAATAGACTGTTAAGCCCCACCTGCAAAAACTCCGATTCAAGAGGTCTAGGGCAGGGACTGAGAATCTGCATTTTGAACAAGTTCTCAGGTGATGCCGATGCTCTTGGTCTGTGGGCCACAGCGAGAACCGCTGCTCTGTCTTACTCCCAAGTACCACCATCCCCTGAAGACGGCTGGCTCTTCCACTCACCCCTTATCTCTGCATTCCATCCAAACTCCTTGGCTTACCCACTCAACCTATACAGCCTGGCTCCTGCGGTATCTCTTGTCAGCCCTGGCCCCGCATGGACCACCCACACCACACTCCTTGCAGCTCCTCAGTAGGCCAATGGACTTTATTCTCCATGCTTTGACCTATGCTGTTTCCTCCTCAACTGCTTTCTCCAGCACCATTTCCCAAAATAATGACCTAGTCACCCTTCAGGACTCAGCTGACGCATTTTGGTGTCAGTGAAGTTTTTCCTGATCCAAACCGCCCTCCAACCCTCTCCTTCAAAGAATCAATGCCCTTCTCTTTTGTCCTTCCACTGGGCTTCATGTAACTGTCACAGCACAATCTTTTATTATGCTTATTGTTTGCATATCTGCCTCAGTTTACCAGACTGCAGGCTCCTTCAGGGCAGGGACTATGTCTTATTTCTTATATCCCTATAGCCTACTACAATAACTAGCACATAATAGGTGCTCAGTTAATGGACCCTAGAAAAGCTGACATAACAAACGAATGGCTCAAACCACTACTGCCAAAGCGAGAAAAATCTCCCCTCAGCATTATTGTGCCTGTTTAGTTTCTGTTATACGAAATATTACATCTTATTAAAAGACTGTTAAATTATTACGGCCCTGAGGACAAAGCCACCTCCTTCTATGTAGAAATAAAACTCTCATTTATTGTGTGAAAGCATTTCTGGTATCAAACACCTAGAGAAGAGACAGGTCCTTAGAATGGAGGGGGACCCAGCAGAGGCTAAGACTCAGCCTTCATTTTCAAAAGGAGTGAAGAATTAAGAGCTTAAGAGCTGTCACAGCTGGAAAGCCACCCAGGCAAAGCTGTCAGCAGCCTGCAGCTAGAGGGGGGCTTCCTACCTCTCAGTTTCCAGGACAGAGGGGAGTGGGCAGAGTGACAGCCCTGCCCTCCACAGCCAGGCTGTTTGTATCTCTTAGGCTCTCCATGTTTATTTCCATCTTGTTTTCCCTTAGAGCCCAGTCAAGTTCCTTTGAGGGGCCCTGCCTCTCTCAGCTGGCTAACATGAACCCCACATGGACCACAGCATCCTACAGAGCAGCAGCCCCAGGGACTGCCCTCGAGGAACCAGAGGAGTGGAGCCCGAGAAACCCACGGGAAAGCGGAACTCCACGAAAGACGGGCAATGAGGCTGGCCACCCCGCTCGCGTGGGAAGTCTCCTTGCGTTGCTTAACCTTGGAGGTCCTGAGTTGTATAGCATTAAGAGCAGTGGCATTTCAGCCAGCATGGTGGCTCACACCTGTAATCCCAGCACTTTCGGAGGCTGAGGCGGGCCTCAGCTTAAGATCACTTAAGGCCAGGAGTTCCAGAGTTCCAGACCAGCCTGGCCAACATGGCAAAACCCCACCTCTACTAAAAATACAAAAAATTAGCCAGGCATGATGGGTGCACACCTGTCGTCCCAGCTACTCAGGAGGCTGAGGCACAAGATTTGCTTGAACTGAGAGGCGGAGGTGGCAGTGAGCTGAGATCATGCCACTGCACGCCAGCCTGGGAAACAGAGCAAGACCCAGTCTCCAAAAAAAAAAAAAAAAAGAGAGCGAGGTGGCATTACTTGCATCTTGGTACCTAAGTTGAGCTGCTACATAAACAGAAATAAATTCTTCCATAGGGAAGATGGGAAGGAAGCTCATGAGATGGAAGACTATTTATTGTTGGAGAAAGCTGTTAAGTTAGCAGGGAATCTAAGTCCCCGTACTAGATTCTGCAGAGAAAATCTAAGATACTACTGGATTTTACTATGTCTAATGAATAATGTCCATGTGGCTTTAAAGAGAGCCTTTATGCCACATTTGCATTTGAACTGTGACTATATAGCAAGGCTAAACTCCCAAGGCAAAGTTTTGGGGCAAATTTCCTGGAGACTAAGTATCACAGGGTCCTGGTTACAAATGTGGAGGTACTGCATGTGAGGGCTGCCTCAGTGCCAGCCTCCGAAATGTGGACAGACACTCCTCTATTTCTCCTGGCATTGAGACAAAGCATTGGCACTTTAAGCTAGGAGAAGGAGGAGGGAGATGTAATTCACAATGAGTATCAAGTGAAATGCTTTTTGCCAAAATATTTTAGTATGACCACATGTATCTTTTCAAACGATTTTTATAGACATCAAAACAATACTAGGTGGTAGAAATTATACCTAGGAATTATCCTTCTCAAGTGCTTATAAGAGCACACAGAGACGTGAGTGTGGGGATCCTTACCGCAGCCCTGGGGAGCTGGCAGGACACCTGAAACCACAGCAGGACAGTGATCTGAGGAACTGGCCAGTGCACTTCAGTCGTTCCTTCTTTCCACACAGTTCTTCTAGAATGAGACTGAAGATTATAGCTCCAGAGAAAGGAAGAGTCAAAGATCAGAATGAGAAAAGGTTTCTTTTTTTTTTTTTTGAGACAGACTTTCACTCATGTTGCCCAGGCTGTAGTGCAATGGTGTGATCTTGGCTCACTGCAACCTCCACCTCCCAGGTCCCGGGACAAGCAGTTCTCCTGCCCAGCCTCCTGATTTGCTGGAATTACAGGCACGTGCCACCACACGCAGCTAATTTTTGTATTTTTAGTAGAGACGGGGTTTCACCATGTTGGCCAGGCTGGTCTCGAACTCCTGACCTCATGATCCGCCTGCCTCAGCCTCCCAAAGTGCTAGGATTACAGGCGTGAGCCACCATGCCCAGTGAAAAGGTTTCTTTAAATTGGAAAAACTGAGTTTTATCCGTCAAGAGCCAACTGGAGCACAGCAGGCAGATGTAGAGCTTATACTACAGACTATGAAGAAGTGTTATCACCTTGAAATAACCTTTCTGAATCCAAGGAAATTAAGAGTTTGACTAGCAGGCTGGGTGTGGTGGCTCACACCTGTAATCCCAGGACTTTGGGAGGCCGAAGCAGGTGGATCACCTGAGGTCAGGAGTTCAAGACCAGCCTGGCCAACATGGTGAAACCCCATCTCTACTAAAAATACAAAAACTAGTTGGGCGTGGTGGGTATATGCCTGTGGCTGAGGCACAAGAATGGCTTGAATCGGGAAGTGGAGGTTGCAGTGAGCCAAGATCACACCACTGCACTCCAGCCTGGGCAAGTGGAGAGTTTGACTAGCAGGCAGGTGAGGGAGGAACCAAAAGGCAGTATTCAGAGATTAGGACAGAATGCAGTGGCCTGGGCTGGGGAGCAATAGAAATCCCAGATGTGTTTAGGGGCCTGAGAACAGAAGGGACTTGCACGCTTTATGGGGAAGCCAGTGTCCAACATGGCACCTGACTAGGATGTGGGAGGGAGGCGTCAAGGTGGAGGGGCCCACCTGAGAGTGGGTGGGCCACCCCTTTGTGGTTCCACAGAGTATGTGGCCCTTGGTGACAGAAGGCCAGGAGGGTATATGCAGATATTTCAGCAGAAGCCACAGCAAGGGTGGAAGGTGAAGCTTGAAGCATGCCCAACAGCTTGCTTCCTTTGCCAAGCCTGCACAGGTGCCCCTCACCTGGGGATCCAGGTCACACCTCCTGGGAAGAGGAGAGGAGAGAGTCCTAACTGAGTTGAGCATAAACCCTGAATTGATCATGCTTAACACGGAGTGTCTGAGCATCTGAGTCTCCTGGAATTGGCAAAGTTTTCCTTCAGCAATAGAAGCAGAGGCTCATGAACCACATTTAGTTATAGAAAAATAAATTGTGTTCTGCATACCTGAGTGGTGGTTGTAAATTGTAAATCTGAAAGACAATCTAAGTATCCTTAAACAGGAAAATAAGGAGCTAGCTCAATTATGGCGCATTCAGATACTGGAGTACCATGCAGCTGTTTAAAAGAATGAGGCAGCTGTGTATATACTGATATAGAAAGATCTCAAAAACATAGTTAAGTGAAAAAGAATAAGACAGTAAATATACTAAGCTGAGGACACTAAACATGCTTTCATTTGCATGTGTTTTTTTTTTAAGAAAAAATGTACACAGTATATAAAAAATGTACAAAATATATACAGAATATATTTCTGAATTGATCAAAAGGAAACTCTGGGCAATGATTTCCCCTGGGCAGCAGACCCAGTGAGGTGGAGTTGAAGCAGACTCATTTGTCATTTCTTACCCTTTCATGTTGCTGTGTAAGCACTGTCAAAAAGAGAAACCAAATCAGTAATCTTAATGCGTAAACATGCAGACATTTCAATTTGGACATAAAATGCCCACTTATAAATATACTGTAAGCCCCAAAGACCAGAGGGACAGAAATAGCTCAGGGACAAAATATTCCTCTGAACTATCTCCATCAAGAACAGAAAAGTCACATACTCCCAGAAATATTTTAGATCAGCACAGACCAGCATCAAGCTCATGCCGAGACAGAAGCTTCTTAAGAGTCTGAATATGCTTGGATCTCATAGCCTGTGGGAAGAACAACAATGACTCTATGATATCTAGTCTAGTCTTTTCAATGATGACAAACACCCCGTGCATATTCCTAGTGTGGCCAACAACATCCCCACCTGTCAGGTACCCAAGTAAGGAACCTCACACACTTCTGACTTCCCTCTCCACTGGATTTGTCTTTCTAAGCACAGCCCTGGTCATTACTCTCTATTTGAAAGACCCACCTGGCTCATCTCTGCCGAGAACATAAAGTTCAAACCTAGACAGTTTTAGGGCACATTTGGTTTGATATCACATTCCATCCTTCATCATCTGGTTTCAGTCTGTCTTCCCAGATTCAACTCCAGTCTTCATCTCCCTCCCCTGTATCCTGCCCACAATCCTACACTTTCCAACCATCACTAATGACTCACCATTTCCCAAACACACAGGGCTCTTGTGCTGCAAGACTCCCTCCTGGAACACTACCCTACCTACTTCTGTACTTCCAGGCCCAACATAAACACTAGCGCCCATGTGCTCTCCCCACTGTTAGTACTCTCGGGGGCAGTCTGCTCACCCCTTTGCCACATTAGCACTGTACTAGTAAGCTTCATTCTCCAGGGCTATGCTCCCTGTTTCTTATTGGTGTGTGCCTGATCCCTGAGACTAGCTCTGAGTCTGACATAGAGGCATCCCGGGAATGTATGCTTAAGTGACACATGGGTGGGCCCAGAGCCTCGTTGCTCAGCATCTCTAACGAATGGGTCAATAAAGGCTATTGCTTTGGATTAATTCAAATCAGTAGACAAAAAAGCTAGGAGTTTCCATATGCAAGAAGTCAAGGCATCCCCACACATCTGGGTGGGAATTAAAGGGAGCTAGGAAAATTAGATCAGTAGCCAGTGGCTACCTAGAGCGACCTGAGAGCTGAAACTAAAGGGAGGAAAAATGGGAGGGAGCAGCAGCTGAGGACCAGAAACGTGTGTGTTCACCAAGGAGCCGCTTGAGCCAAGGCAAGCTGGGCGGAAGGGAGCGTGCAGCCTTGAGCTGGAAAGAGAGCCCTGTTTTCCTAAAACCCGCCCTGTTCCACTAGATCACCTGCCAAAGGGAGAAAGGATATCATGTGCTAAGTTCAAAGAGGCTGCAAGCAAATGGTTTAGGTTGAGTGCAGATGTCTTCTTAAAAGTTCTAAGACTGAAATTCCTGCCAGGGCTGTTCTGGGTAATAAATTACCTGGTGTCTACAGAAGATAAGAGGTGAAACTCTGACCACTTAGGGAAATAAAAATTAAGATGATGAAAACGAAAGCTTCCCTGGTTGCCTACTGTGCAGCACACAGTGTCACGCACGTTAGCTGCAGGTTTGACCAGATCTGCTGCTGCTGCTCCCCACAAGGTGCTGATCTGAGTTTAAAGCCAGCATGAGAATCAGCCGACAGGTTCGCTCTGAGTCTTTAGGAAAGAAGGACCCCACAGGCTTATGGGAGATATGGCCACAGGGAGGAATGACAAATGTGTTCCAATAAAGTGAAAAGAAAGAGGTCTTTTCACAGATGGATTCAGGAGCTCTTCCAGAATCAAGAGGCAAGCCACCTAGGCAGAGAAAGCAGAAAGGTGGTTTTAGAGCCACTTAGATGTTTAAAGGCTTTTTTTGCACCAGGAGGTCAAGCCTCTAGAAGACCCTATCCTCAGTGACCCACCCATCAGCCTCCCAGGATGTGAGTTCCATGGGGGTGTCCCCCAACACCAGCTGCCAAAATAAAACAGAGCAGCAACCTTAAGAATAAAGAACTCAGACCTTCTGGGGGAAATGACCCTAGGAGATGATTTAGACTCACACCCCTAGATACTGCCATCAGGTGGCTTCTCTTCTTCTAGGATTGTGTTTGAAAATCAGCCAAGTTTCCGGAAGAACAAGCCAACCACAGTGCTCACGGGTGCTGCTGTGCATCAGAGTGATCTGGGTTTCCAGAACTGACCTTCAGGTGCCTTATTCAGTGTGGGCCCAGAGGAGCGGAATAAGGACAAGTGAGTGGGTGTTCAAGGGAACCAATTTTAGTGCCACAGAAATCAATGGTGGAGAGGCTGCAAGGATGTCACCTACAGTTGAGCAGATTACTCACTGCACAATGACAACTGGGAGTTGAAATCCAGTGTGTCCTCCCAGCAGGGAGATGAATCTGACCAGAGGAAGAGGCATCTTTTTGGATTCGCACAAAGGTAAGAAATGAATCAGTGGAAGTTTCCAGCTAAGGCTAAGAGAATATTAGATAGCTCAGAGCAAAGATGATTTTCTTACCCTATTTTGTGCTGGGCAAGACATCTCTGAAGGTGAAGAGAGTACGAGACAAACAGGGACAGAGGTGGTAACATGGGATGGTAGAAAGAGCCCAGGTATTCCATCAGACAGGCCAAATTAGCCACTAATTACCTGTGTCACTGTGGGCAAGTCATTCCACACCCTCTCTCCAGCAGTAAAATGGAGAAAACAATGCCTCCCACCCTTGGCTGCTGTGCAGATAAACACAATGATTCAGGGAAAGCGCCGAGCACAGGGCTTGGCCCTCAGTGGATGCTCTGTAAATGGTAGTTACCGTGATGGCTGCATTGCCCTGAAGGTAAAAAACACAGAGCCTCCAATGTGATATGTGAGAACTGTTGCAGGGGCAGGTAGCCAAACATGAGACTGAGGAGTACGGAGGCGGTTTTGCATGAAAGAACAGTAAATGCATTCATTTCTCCAGCGTAACTAAGAGAAGCCCTCTTAGGAGTCATGCCTGTTGTTAGTATGGGTTGTAATCTGAACCTGAGTGGCCCTCCAGGACTACGGGGGTTAGAGGAGACTAAATGAGTTTACCTGTGGGGCCCAGTGCCTGGCCAGAGCAGGTGCTAAGCAAATGCGAGCTCCTATCCCCTCTCTCCCGGGGACTGTCAAACAGTGCCTTCTGCCCTAGAGGCTGACCCCCAGCAGGTTGAAGGAACCTGAAGAACTATTTTCAGCAGTAATTTCTGCTGAATACATTAATACAACAGCAATAATGATTATAACACAACTATACTTCTTGAGCATCTTTATGTGAAAGGCTCGTGGAGGAAGCAATGGTATTTCTCTCATATTCTGGATGTTTCTCCCAGTCTGAATTTCTATATCACTGCCTATGTACCCACTTACTCTATATCACTTCTATTTCTTTCTTTATTATAGGTATGAAGCATCTCAAGTATAACTATCAATAATGATAATAAGAAGAGGCAAAGCTTTCTTCCTTGCATTAAAAGTTATTTAGGTGCAAGTCTGTCACCTTCAGGTAAAGCCAGGAGAGAACTATACTCAAGTTTACCCATCCCTAAAAATACTTAGCACAGTGTGTAGTGAGCCATATCCATGAGTTCCGCATCTGTGGATTCAACCAACTGTGGATCAAAAATATTGTGAAAAAACATGGATGGTTGCCTCAATATTGAACATACATAGACTCTTTTCTTGTCATTATTCCCTAAACAATACAGCACAACTATTTACAAAGTATTTACATTGTATTAGTATCATATATAATTGAGGAATGATTTAAAGTATAGGAGGATGTGTGTAGGTTATATGCAAATACTACACCATCTTCTAAAAGGGGCTTGTACATCCTCAGATTTTGGTATCTGCAGGGGAGTCCTGGAATCAACATCAATCCCCACTGGACACCAAGGGACAAATGTATTTAAATAATACATTGTGTATGTAGATGGCTATGCTGTATCAAACACCTGCTAAATGCATTATGTGTGTAATCCCATTTAACCAACACTGTAAACAGCCAAGTAGGCCATTACTTTATTTTACAGATGAGGAAACTGAGTCTAAGAGACATTGAAGAACCTGTCCAAGCTAGTAAGTAAGTCTGTGTGAACAGATATTAACAAATGTGACTGAATGAATAAAAGCAAGCCTCTAAAGAGCTTAACAATTGCAATACAGCACAGCTTTTAAATACCAAATTCCCATTCACAGAGGATTACAGGGATGGACTATTTCAAGTAAGGACTTACTGTAAATGGGAAAAATTATTGTTTCCCCCCAAATCAAGAAAAGAAACGTTCTCAGCAGTAGCCCACAATGAACTGTGGTCCAATCACTGAGGAAAAGGGCAATCTTAATTGCTACTGGATCCATGTGGCCCATAGGAGAACCCAATGCTTCTGCATGAAAAAAGATTCATGAGGGAAGATAAAATACATTGTGTGCTTGGAAGCTAAACTGTAAGTGGGGAAAGGAAGGCTCTGAGGCAAGGCCTGACCTGGCATAAGGGCGAGAATGGAGTTGGGAGCAGGAAGGCAGAATAACTCTGTGTTACAAGCTGGGCCTTAAACCCAGGTTCTCTGGTCTAAATTCCTGCTCTGCAGCCTACTAGCTACTAGCTCTAGGACCCAGAGCTCATCATATTGTCGCTATAAGCACAGAATTCTTCTCATGTTACACAAGACACACTAAAGATAGTTTATGCATAAGGGTCCTATGAGGTTTAGCTCAGAGCCTCCTACAGTGCACTAGTTTCTGTAGCTGCTGTAACAGGGTACCACAAACTTGGTGATTTAAAACAATAGAAATCTATTCTTTTACAGCTCTGGAGGCCGGAAGTTTGAAATCAGCATCACTAGGCTGAAATCTAGGTGGCAGCAGGGCTGTGCTCCTTTCAGAGGCTGTAGGGGAGGATCTGTTTCCTGGCCTCTTCCAGCTTCTGGTGGCTGCCAGCATGCCTTGGCTGTGGCTATATCATTATAGTCTTCAAGAGCTGCATCTTCAAGTCTCTCTCTATTCTGTCTTCAAATCAGCCTCCTCATTGCGTGCCTACATATTACATCTCCCTCTGCTTGTCTCTTATAAGGACATTCATAATTGCACATAGAACTCACCTGAATAATCCAGAATACTCTCCCCATCTTAATCACATCTGCAAAGACCCTTTTTCCAAATAAATTAGCATTTACAGGCTCCAGGACTAGGAGCTGCTATCTTTGAGGACTGAGTGGGAGAGGGCAGGGAATTATTCAGCCTACTACAGAGGAAACCATCGATAAACATCAGCTGTCATTGCTCTTGTTACTATTAATAGAAATGAGACAAAAGGACTATACATCCAGAAAAGGGCTTATGGATTGACAAGCAAGTGAGGACCTAAAAAGTCCTTGAGGGATGTGAGCACTTTATCCTGAGAACCAACAGGGAGACCATGTGTATTACAGGTCAACCACAGCAAGTGTCCCCTAAACCTCACGTAAATTACCTGTGTCCACACTGTGGGCTCAGGGTGGCAATAAGAAGAGCAAGGATGTTACGGTCAGGGAACCCTGCACTCAAATCCCATTCCGTTCCTTCCTGGAGCAGGTTGCTGGGGACTTCTTTACCTCAGTTCAGTGTCCTCTGTAAACTGGAGCTGGCTGAGGTTCAACTAGTACATGTCAATGATGTGGCACATAGTAGGTCCTGCAAAAATGGCTGTGATTACTATGACTGAATCGACAACACGTGCAGGCTCCTGCAGGTAGGATGAGCAAAGGAAACAACAGTAACCCCCACATGCAGGAAACTCCTTCCTCCCATCCTTATATGAAGGCATCGCAGACAGGCACCAGGTGTGCACTGGAGTAAAAGCCTTAGTGGATTCCAGATGCAGAACTGAGATCCTAGTTCTGGGACACACAAATTGTAGTCAGGCTTTTTCCATAGCCCATCGCATCTTTCTTCTGGAAACGGAGTTATGAAGGCCTTGGAGAAAGTTCAATGCAGCATTCTTATGGCGAATGTGATCTTTGTTCTGATAACTAATGAAATACTTCTGACACTTAATGAAATACCGCAATAAATGAACAAGGGCTCTTTGAAGCCTTGTCTGAGATCAGAGTAACTCAAGCTTAAAATCTGGCTCCAATCCTTCCTAACCTACAGGCAGAAATGTACATACCATCAGGCCTAGCTCTGCTACAAACTCTGTTACTGAAAAGGGCTAAGGTTTCTGATTTAGAAATCAAAGCATATTAGAACACCGTTTATCTGCTTAACATCAACAGGTAACTTCTTGTCAAACAATTCAGGGACTAAGTGCTATTCCTGCTTCGGAAGGTAAAAAAACAAAAATTCCCTTGAAGTAGGAAAACGAAAAATGCCAAAAACAAAGAGTATACATTTCAAACACTTGTATCCACTTTCTCTGCTGACTACCCAGGATGGCCAGGGAGGTTTTCCAAGGAGAAACACAGATAAGGCCAAAGATTTCCCTTCTTGCTATGTGGTTTCTGCCCCCCTGTAGGTAACAAGACTCCCTGGGTATGGACTTAAGGTCAGGAAATCAGCATGTGGCTTTGTGAAGTTTAATTAGCAGCAAGTTTTCCTATCCAGCATCATGAAGAGGCCCAGTCAGCTCTAGGATCCCCCAGGAAAGAAACAAAATGTTGCTCCAAAGTTATTACCGATGAAGTGCAAGTAGCCTCCACAAAGCACACGAAAGGAGGAGCTGAAAAAACAAATGATTCCTACCTGCAGCCAGGGACAGTTTCCAGGGGAGGTGGGAATGTGTGGGTAAAACTTGTGATCCAGGCCTGATGCAGGCTGACCTGTTTCAAAACGAATGAACCTTTCAAACACACACACATACATCCATGTGTGCACATGCAAACACACACACACGTGCTCCTGCACACACATGAACATGGACACACAGACAACAAATTACAGAAAGGGATACACGTCTCTAAATCCCAAAAATTACCTAGTCAATGGTAATAAAACAATCAAGCCATGTTGTTTTTGAATAGTGTCTTAGGTTTTTCGAAGTACTTTTACAGCTGTTACCTCATTTGACCCTCACAAGCCTTGTGTGGTAGCCAGAGGACATATAATTATTCATATTTTATAGATTACATTGTGATTCCCATAGGTCACCCAGTTAGCAGATGATGGAGCTGAGACAGGAAGTGGGGTCTAATGATTCCCAGCCCAGGGGTTTCTATAAGGCACGAAATAGTGATCCCGTCCATGGAAGGGGGCTGTCCAAGAGACTAGCAAAAGGAGGACAGATGTGTGAACAACACTTTTAAGAAAAACTCATGAGACAAAAGTCTGAATGGAGGAATTTGAAGAGGTACAGTGTCAGTGCATCTACAGAGAAAAACCATCACATTCCAGAAGCATGTTTGGAAAGGTGTTTGAGGCCCAGCACGGTAGCTCACGCCTGTAATCCCAATACTCTGGGAGGCCCAGACAAGCAGATCACTTGAGGTCAGGAGTTCGAGACCAACCTGGCCAACATGGTGAAACCCTGTCCCTACTAAAAACAAAGATTTGCCGAGTGTGGTGGCGCATGCCGGTAGTCCCAGCTACTCAGGAGGCTGAGGCAGGAGAATCATTTGAACCCAGGAGGCAGAGGTTACAGTGAACCAAGACTGTGCCACTGCACTCCCGCCTGGGCAACAGAGCGAGACTCTATCTCAAAAAATAAAAAAAAAAGAAAAAGAAAATGTGTTTAAGAGCTGCGTTTCCTACTCACCTTCTCTTCCCATTACTCTGGGTGGCAGAAAAGATGACAGGAACATTTAAAACAGCAGTTGGTCTCAATAATGCATCAATAAAAAGCAAGACCCCTTAATGACTAGAATAAGGACCTCTTTATTTTATGAATGTAGAAACTCAGGCCTAGAGAAATGAGGTGACTTGTCCAGGATAAAGCATTCATAAGAGCTGAGGACTGAACTCTGAACTTGGGGTACAAAACTCTTTATACTGGCTGCTATTTTTAACTTCATTATTGTCACTGTCCTTCAAAAATACTTCTAAAGAATGCTTAAGGGTAGGGTGGGGATGCATGGTTTTCATCTTCATTTTTCTGGGAAACAGGATCACTAAATTTCCCATAAACAACAACCAGAGTGGATGGGGGAAAGTGGCAGGTGGTCCTGCTGGCACAGAAGTTGTCCTATTGCTTGAGTAATCATAAGACCCCAAAATGCAAGTAGTATTATGGTAGACTGATAACGTCCCCCTTCCCTTCCAAAGATGTCTACGTCCTAAACCCCAGAACCTGTGAATGTTACTTTATATGGTAATGGGACTTTGTGTTGATTATTAAATTAAATATTTTGTGATGGGGGTTATCCTGGATTACCTGGGTGGGCCCAGTGTAATCACAAGGGTCCTCCTTATAAGTGGGACGTAGGAGGAGAAGAGTCAGAGAAGGAGATGAGATTACAGAAGCAAGAGATCAGAGTAATGGGAGGAGAGGCCACCAGCCAATGCATGTAGGCAGCCTCTCAGAGCTGGAGAAGGGAAGGACACAGTTTCTCCTTGAAGCCCCCAGAAGGAATGCAGTCCTGCTAACACCCCCAGAAGGAATGCAATCCTGCTAACACCTTGACTTCGGCTTTCTGACTTCCAGAACTGTAAGTGAATAAAGTGGTATGTTTTTTTAAGCAACTAAGTGTGTAGTGAGTTTTCCAACATCAACGGGAAACTAATAAACCTGTTACAAAACTACAGGATCAAGCCTTAGCCCCCAGACAATTAACCCTGTCTTCCTGGATTGACAGAGACGGGGTGGTGGATGGCATAGCCAAACAGTTTGAAAAGCACAGGGCATTAAGGAGAAATTTAGATGGGCTTTACACTATATACATCATCTCACGGAAAAAAATGTTGGCCATCCGTGTTTATAGGGACTGTCTTACTCTGAGAATTTCGTGTTCAGTCCCCTTAGGACTGCTTTAAAGTTCCTCTCTGGAAAGGAGCCTGTGGACTTCCCCAGTCTCGCCTGGACACTCCCTCATTTACAGCCTGTGCTGCAGCCCCACCAGACCATTTATGAACACGACATGCTCACTCACGCCTCCAGGTCTCCACCCTGACCATTTGCTCTTTGCAGGAAGGCCCTCCTCATTCTTGGGCTTTGCTAAAATCTTTCCTTTTCAAAGCACAGCTCAATTATTCCTCCAAAGGCTTCCCTGGCTCCCCCAGTCCTCCGCTGTCTTCCCCTCTCCTCCCTGGGTACTTGACTTGTAAATGCCTGCTTGTCTTCCTGCTCCACCCCACCAGCACGAGCCGCTCAAAGGTAAGGAGCACTTCTTCTCCACTTTGTATGAGCAAACCACCTCATCCCCCAGCCATACCAAGCCTTTCCCAGCTCTTTCCCATCTTTTCCACCTAAAAAATGCAAACTGATCGTTCAAGAAAGTACCCTCCACCATGAAGTGACCTTGTTCCCCAAGAATTAGTCCCACCTCTCTGCTCCCACAGCCCTCGGCTCATCCCCCAGGTAAAACACTCATCACATTCCCTTAGGTGTTCATACCTGAGCTATTTCCTCATCAGACACGGAGGCTGTGGAAAACCACGCCTCTTTCACCTATCTACCCCTCCTGTGTCGAGCACAGTGCCTGGCCCAAAGCAAATACACAAAAATATTGGCTGAATTCAAATGAAAACAAAACTTTAAACAAGGCAATGTCTATTAAGACCTGAGATCCAGAGGCAGCCTTAACAACAAATAACTATGTGAATGAAGACTTTGCAGGGCCAGCTTCTAACGACAGTGAGTAGTGTTTCCTCTGGGCTTCTGGAGTTCACAGTGGAGCCAGTTTCAGGGTTCCTATATAACATTAAAAGCTTTGGGAATAATTAGAGAAATATTTCATTTTCCATCTCAAAGAGGTGTTAGTTTATCAAACTTAGCTAAATTGATGAGTGTTACCTTTCACTTTGAAAAGGGCTTTCTAGAAAAGCAGGTCTGAAAGGAGCAAGATGTCACACAGGCTTGTGCTCTCTCACTTGCCTTCTGCATGACCTTGAAGGAGATACTTATTCCCTGACCCTTGAGTTTGGCATCCATAAATGAGAACACTACATATCTGTCACATGGGTTGTAATGAAGACAAGATAAAATGCTGCAGGTCAAACAACTGCCAATGTGTCTGGCATGTGGAAGGCATTGAGACGCCTTTACTGAGCACTTAGGAGATACTGTGCTAAGCATGTGGTATGAGTTATCCAACTCACAGCAACTCAGTGAGGTAGGTGTATTATTATTCCCACTAGGGAAAAGTTAAGTAACTTCGGCAGGATACACAGCCAGCAAGCGGCAGGGTCAGATGGAGCATCCAAACCTGTCAATTCCAGAAGCTGCACTCATAACTATCCTGTAGTTTACAGCCTTTCAGGGTGTGTAGCTCCTGTTCTTCTAGATTCTAATAAAGCACTGTATTTCAAAGCCCCAGGCATTGAGAGCTGGCCACAAACTGCTCTTGAAGTGTGGGTCTGCACGCCTGGGCAAGAGTTTTCCTTGCCCCACCAGACTCCGTCCCAAAAGGAAATCAGCTCTACAGAAAAACTTCTATAGCAAACTCCTCTGGGAAGTTCCGGGAAGCCCACCCTCCTCAACCTCTTTCTACCCGCAAACGCCTGAGGAATATGACACACTCCCCTCAGTGGGAACAGGGTCATGATTTTCATAGTCGAGGCTTTCATATCCCAGCCATCCACAACTGTCTCCAGGAGAAGAAAGTGTCAACCTGGCACTACCTAGTCCAAATTCATATTTGAAAATCTGAATTAACGCCATCGAATATCCCATTCCCCAGATGCCAGCTGGTTAATGAGTGTGATGAATGGCCAGAAAAGCTGGCTAATGTAGGCGAATGTAAGGAAGTCCAGTGGGAAGGAAAGCCTACCAAATATCAGGCTCTTTAGCATCAGAGTGGTGAAAAAAAATCACCTGAAGTCCTCAAATAAGAGAGGGCGCTGCTCTCATAGCTTGTCTTTTTGGAAGCTGAGTGATATTGACCAACAGACATTTGCAACGCATTTCTGTTAGGTTGCGTACTTGGGTTCTGGGCCACAGGGCGTCTTTCTGGATGCCATTTTCCCTAGACATTTTGGGAATGGGAAGAAATCCACCTTGTTTTCAGTGTTATAAAAGGGAAGGTCTTCAAAGGACTTAACAGACATTTTTCCAAAGAAGATACACAAACAGGCATTAAGTACATAAAAAAAGTTCAACATCACTAATCATTAGGGAAATGCAAACCAAACTACAATGAGATACCACCCCACAGCTATTAGGATGGGCACTATCAAAAAAACGGAAAACAAGTGTTGGTGAGGATGGAATCCTTGTGCACTGTTGTGGGAAGGTAAAATAGTGCAGCTGCTATAGAAAACAGTATGGCAGTTCTTCAAAAATCTAAAAATATGATTACCCTATGATGCAGCAATTCCACTTCCCAATTTCTACCCAAAAGAACTGAAAATGCCCACGTTCGTAGCAGTGTTATTCACAATTCCTAAAATGTGGAAGCAACCTAAATGTCCACTGATGGATGAAAGGATAAGCAAAATGTGGTCTATACATGCAACGAAATACTATTCAGCCCCAAAAAGGAAAATGCTACAATATGGAATAAACCTCGAGGACATTATGTTGAGTGAAATAAGCCAGTCACAAAAAAGACAAATACATGAGATACTTAAGAGTAGTCAAAATCATAGTGGAAGAAAGTAGAATGATGGTTGGCTGAGGGCTGGGGTGGGGGAAGGAAGGAATGTGAAGTTATTGTTTCATGGGTACAGTTTCAGTTTTGAAAGATTTTAAAGAGTTCTGTGAATGGATGGTGGTGATGGTAGCATAACAGTATGAATATAGTCAATGTCACTGAACCGTATGATTAAAAATAATTAAGATGGGCCAGGCGCGGTGGCTCAAGCCTGTAATCCCAGCACTTTGGGAGGCCGAGGCGGGTGGATCACGAGGTCAGGAGATCGAGACCAGCCTGGCTAACATGGTGAAACCCCGTCTCTACTAAAAAAATATAAAAAACTAGCCGTGCAAGGTGGAGGGCGCCTGTAGTCCCAGCTACTCGGGAGGCTGAGGCAGGAGAATGGCGTAAACCCGGGAGGCGGAGCTTGCAGTGAGCCGAGATCCGGCCACTGCACTCCAGCCTGGGTGACAGAGCGAGACTCGGTCTCAAAAAAATAAAAAATAATTAAGATGGTCTATTTTATGTTACGTGTATTTTAACACAATAAAATTGGAGGAAGAAAAGGTGAAGGGGGGTCCTATAGTAACAGGGGCTCCTGCCAGCACCCTCTAGTCTACAGGTACCCACTTCCAGCAATTGAGGGGGAAGTCGCTCCTACCAAGGAGTATCTTCAGTTTCACAGGTGTGAGTTGCCACAATGCGGCGTGCTTTGCAGGACTCACCTAACACCCTACTTCCCTACTCGCCCCTTGCCCTTTAGCCATCATGGGGACACAGCCTTGGGTCTAGGGTGAAAGATGACTTGGTTGAGTGCCATTATGGAATCTGTTGGCCAAGACCTGAAGGATGAACCCCCTAGCCTGGAACCTCCTCTGCCATTGCCCTAACTAAATCACAGGGGAACGCCACCCTTTGTGGAGAATTTTTCTGAGCAACCCACACTAAGAAGGGGCAGAGAGCAAGGAGCACAGACACTAGGGCCTAGGCTGCACCCAGTCTGTGCTGCCCAGAGTCCCACCCCTCTGGACGGGAGCTCAGTTCCTGGCTCCATCTTCCTGAGTGGCCCCAGTTCACCTGATCCCTTTTGCTGCACTTGAGTTCTAACTGGAACTCTGTCTAACACATTATCTAGCAACAGCCTTCAGACCCATAACGAGAGTTACAGTGTCTGCTATGAGCGCCCACTATGGGCCAGGCAATATGAATGTATTTGATGAGCGTCCGCTATGGGCCAGGCAATATGAATGTATTATTTCATTGAATTACTCAACCCCACAAGATAGGTATTACTATCACTCTCATTTGAAAGATGAAGCCTCTGAGGCTCAGAGAAGTTTAACTTTCCTAAGCTCTGAATCCTTGGGAGAGCTCCAATGAAGATTTACTTTATTTTTGAGGCCTTTTAGAGTAGGATTTATACTACGTACGTGCTTGTTTTAACGAGACGAACGCCTGGTATAGAAGCAAGTGGACTCAAGAAGTTTCCAGATATATTCCAGCTAAGTAAATTCTATTTATTCATCAAGGGCAGGTTCAAATCCTACCTGCTCTGTGCAGTCTTCCCTGACTGTTCCATCCCACAAAGATTCCTTCTTCCTGAACCCTGGTCATAGCTCTACTGTCTCCCAGGGTGGGCAGTGTTTTGTGGGTTTGCCCTTCTCCACCACCAAAGTGTAAGCACCCCCCAAGAATACAGATTGTGGTTTCTAATTTTTTTTTGAACTCACGTGATGCCTAGGATTAGATGCAAAGAAGATTATCCTGGTTAAAGGAGCTGAACATTGCAAGGAAGACATGCAGCTCATTCTAAGCCTTCACTATTAAATCCTATCCATTTGTCAAGACATGGCTCAGACAGCCCAACCTCCAAGCACCTTTTCTGAACACACCGGCTGGAAGTCAGCAGCTTCATTTTCAGAATGCCCATTTCAGTGAAAACAACTTTAGAGCCAGACTCTGGCAGACCTCTTTTGAATTCTAGTGCTGTTGCTTCTCAAGTGGTAATCTTGAGCAAGTCACTTCATTCCTCCCAGCCTCAGTTTCATTGTTTATAAAATGTGAATAATAGTTTCTGCCTCACAGGGTTGTGTAACTGTAAATGTTGTCATGCATTTGAAAGAATGCCTGAACAGAAGGCATGCTTCAACATGGGAGCCCTTGTCACTACTATCTCATCAGACTGCCTTATATTGAAGGCATCTAGATGTGCATCTTTTCCAACCCTCTAGAGTAGTGGTTCTCAAACTCTAGGCTATATTAGAAGTATTTAAAATGAAGATACATAGGACATATAACTGACCTACAAATCAGAATCCCCGTTAGGCATAGGAGATGGCGTGGACTTGGCAACTCTTTTTAACAAGCCACCCACTCCACGGCAAGTGATTCTGATACGTGCTCACTAAACTTGGAAAATTCTGCTAGACAATATTTGATTCCCAAAATCTTTCCCATGGAAACTTGAGTCTCCAAAGAGCTTCATCCAGACCAGTGCTTCCCAAACTTGGCTGGAATGGAATCATACCAACATCTGAGGGTGGCCCCTAGAGATTCTGATGCTGGTTTGGAGTGTGATGTGAGTGTCAGGGTTTCTAGAAGATTGGAAAAAAAATTCTAACGGTCAGTCGAGGTTGAAAACCACTGTTCCATTGGATCTTGACCCCAGGTTTCTATACCTCTGAGGCTTCAACCAAAGCAACTCAGATTTTACGAGTGTTGTTACATAAACTAAGCCTCCATCTAAGATTGATTTTGCAGAAAGGATTCTTCTGCTTAAAAACAAAATAGTAATTTTGCAAACAACTGCTCTAGCCTGTCAGTAAGAGCCATGAGGTCCCAAAACCTGGCTTTTATTCACCTTTGTGTATGTCTCAGGGTCTTACAACATAGTAGATGTTTAATAAATATCTGGTGGAAGGTTGAATGGTTTCATTTGTTATCTGACTCCAATTAAGTTTCCTGTTGCCTAGCAGAGCAACCTAACAATTTCTTAAACATCTAAACTCCGACAGCCTTTGCCTCAAACCTCAAACCCGAAACAGAGAGTAGAGCAGACAGCCATCCTAAAAACATGCTGACATTTCTCCTTGGGGTCAAATATACTATGCAAGTACCTAATGACTGATGAATATAAGCAAATGTGATTTTCATCAGCCAGGAGGAGCATGACATTTGTAGGCAGCACAGGCCTCCCAGGCTAATATTTGGATTATTTCATCAGTAACTGTCAAATCACAAGAGCATGATAAAAACTTGCAGGAACTTCATAGTAAACAGTTTAACTGGCCCCCGTCAATACATTTGAAGAAAAAAATTTCCTGCTGCCAAAACACACAGGCACAATGCCTGCAGCACAGGCCTGTGGCCAACAACAGCCTGATCCTCAGGCAGCTCTTCTAGGTTCTCAACCACAGAGGCTGTCAAGAAGCCTCTTTCCCACTCAGGCCCCACCCAAATCCAGCCCTCCATCCCTTCAGCTGGCACCCACAGGAGGATGAGTACTGCAGGGATCTGGGGGTGAGCAGCACCACCTTCAAAACTCAGTTTGTCCACTGGCTCTAGGTCCTCTGATTCCTCATGTGTAGCATCTATTTCATCAGGGCTGGGCATTAACAGGGCTTGACAAATGAATTATGCATTTCTTAAGCACGGAGAGCACATCTTACACTTTTTGTTCTTGTCCATGTTTGTTTTTTGTTACTGTTTTTGCATTAGTATTCCCCCAGGATCTATCAGGAACCTAGGCACTAAGACACCCAACAAATACTGAGGGATGAATGCAGTGATCTGTTAATATCTATTGCTTCACTCACTGACAAGCTCTTCTCAGCACCTATATCCCTACCTTTCCCAAGGCACTGCCTACTTTGGCATATTTATGCTTCTTAGAACTACACCACTATTTTGATGGCACTATGCCATTTCTAGAGTTTACATTTTATGGACTCTGAAACAGTTTAGGTCCTTAGACATATCCTTAAACCAGTGTGTTGACTCAAAAAACTTTCGAGAAACTTACTGGAAAAGTTCACAAAATCTGGAAGCCTACAGCTTCGGAGCATTCTAAGACTCCAAACATTCAACCTATCCTAGGATTGGCAACTCATATCAGCTCTCGGGTTAGATACACGTCCTCTTGTCTTGTGTCCTCAGCTCTAATCCACACAACCTGAGGATCTCTCCTTCCCGGCACCAGGACAGCACTCCCCTCCTGCTTTCACCCCTCTAGGAGGCCTCCCTAAAATTCTTTGTAAGGGCATTCTCAGAATTAGCCTCGCTTTGAAGATTATTCAGAACCAGAGTGAGGTGGGAGTGGCCTCAACGCTTTACAAGGCTGCAAAATAAATCAAAAGGTGAAAGGAGCTTCGTGGAGCCCAGAGCTCCTTTCCACCTGGCAGAGCAATGCATTAGTCGCACTGTCTGTGGTGCAGAGCAGCGTCCGAGGCAGGGGCAGGGACAGGGGCAGAAACTGGGACAGGGACAGGGGGAGGGACACAGGCAAGGGCGTGAGTGTACCTTCTGTCCGCAGTGACTTCGCGGCCCTGGGGCTGTGGGTGCCGGCTGCCCCGCAGCACGGTGGGGCCCTGGCGGCTGGCGTCCGTGCCGGCCAGGGCCGGCGTCTTGTCGCCGCTCCGGTGTAGTGGCACCGACGTGCGCACGGCCGACACCACGTGGTCCGCGAAGGCGCGCGTGGGGGTGCCAGGCCGCTGGCCGCCGCGCAGGCGGTAGGAGCGGGGCAGGCAGGGCCGCGTCTGCTCCATCACTCCGCCGCTGCAGCTACGCGAACAGGCGGACCAGGGGCCCCAGGCGCCCCACACTCCCGGGGCACCGCCGCCGCCATCCTCAGGGGCGCCCTCTGCCGCCATCCGCTGCGGGACCTGCGAAGACAGAGGCGGGTTAGGGCACCAGAACACCAATTCTCTCTTCACCGGAAGAAGGCTTTGAGCAGGGTCGACTTATCCATCAGGCACAAGTAGGCACAGTCTGTTTCAAAGAGGAGTATTAATACAATCCAGCCTGGCTTAGAGTTGGTTTTTGGAGGAAAGAGGGCTCCGCGAAGGCAAAAATGGCTAGGGCCCGAAAGCCATAATGTGGCCCTGGCTTTGGGTGTCACGGCCTTGGAGAGCTTCAAGTGCATGGTACCCTCACCTCTTATGTGGTTTCAGGAGTCCCACTTAAGCTCCAACTCATCTTCCAGATTCCCGCCAGAGGGACCGGACTTCCTGCCTTGTGTCTCCCTGACGGAACGGCAAGGAACCTAACACAGTGGTTGAGAGGCCACCGCTTCAGAGCCAGGCTGCCTATGGTTCACATCTCTGCCACCACACTTCCTAGTGTGTCAGGAGTTTGTTCCTTCCGGTGGGTTCGTGGTCTCGCTGACTTCAAGAACGAAGCTGCAGACCTTCACAGTGAGTGTTACAGCTCTTAAAGGTGGTGTCATGGACTTTCTTCTTTCGGGTGAGTTCCTGGTCTTGCTGATTTCAAGAATGAAGCCGCGGACCTTTGCTGTGGGTGTTACAGCTCTCAAAGGTGGCACAGACTCCAACAGTGAGCAACAGCAAGAATTTCTGTGACGAGTGAAAGAACAAAGCTTCCACAGCATACAAGAGAACCTGAGCGAGTTGCCTGCCGCTACTGGCTGGATGGGGCGGGCAGCCAGCTTTTATTCCCTTACTTGTCCCCACCCACATCCTGCTGACTAGTCCATTTTACAGAGTGCTGATTGGTCCATTTTACAGAGTGCCGATTGGTCCATTTTACAGAGTGCTGATTGGTGCATATACAATCCTCTAGCTAGACACAGAGTACTGATTGGTGCGTTTTTACAGAGTGCTGTTTGGTGCATTTACAATCCTTTAGCTAGACACAGAGCCCTGTGTTTGGTGTGTTTACAATCCTCTAGCTAGACAGAAATGTTCCCCAAGTCCCCACTCGACCCAGGAAGTCCAGCTGGCTTTACCTCTCACTGGTAGTGTGACTGGGAAGTTTCTGAATCTCTCTGAGGCTCACTGTGCTTTAAAGATGGATAGTACCAGTACCTATCTTGTAAGCTGTAATGGGATTTAAGTTAGGCCATCCATGTGCATAGCAAAGAACTTGGCACTAAACAAATATTTGTTAGTAATGATAATAATGTCCCTGCTGCCATGGTGCCTTGGAAGAGGTGAAAAATGTCAGAAGGTTCAAAAGCTCTATCCAAAGAGTGATCTACACCCTCACTTAACTGGTCATTTCAGAGACCTACTGTGCCAGGCTCCTTGCCAAGAGCAAGCACACTGTAGTTTATTCATTACGCAGACATACTCTGAGCACCAGCTGTATGCCAGCACTGAGCCAGGCCCAGAAGACAAGGGGAAACGCACCACAGGTCCACACAAGTGGCTTAGACCCAGCAGCAGATGAGCTCTATGCAGCCAGTACAAGATTGTGGTAGGCTCTTGGAAGGGACTGGCTGTCCTGGCTGGGCAGGGTGAGGGTGGGGAGAATTGAAAAGACCTCAGAAGAGGAAACAGGAGTCACAGTCATAACTGTAATTGTTCAGGCACCTACTCGGTGCCAGATTACATAGCTTATCTCAAGAAGAGATCATTCTAGGTAAGCCAGGTGGGCCCTAAATCCAATGACAAGTGCCCTTATAAAACATGGAAGAGAAGACACGGACACAGACACAAAGGCAGTGTGACCCCTGAAGCAGAGATTGGAGTAGTGCAACCACAAGCCAAGGAATGCCTGGAGCCACCAGAAGCTGGAAGAGGCAAGGAAGGATTCTCCCCCTAGTAACTTTGGAAGGAGCGTGGCCCTAGTGACACCGATTTTGAACTGCTGATCTTCAGAATTTCAAGAGAGTAAATGTCTGGTGTTTTAAGCAATCCAGTTTGTGGTAATTCATTCTGGCAGCCCTAGGAAAATAATGGAGTGTGCTTATACTTGGAGAACAAGGAAGGAAAATGGGCCGGCATAGGCCGCACTCCTCCTCTATGTCCCATGCTGCGCAGACTGCACATGTGTAAATGGCCTGGCTCTGCGGCACAGGCAGCACTAGTGCCAGTTCCACGTTCCAGGGCCCCTCAGCACCCCTAGCCACCCAGAGAGGTTGATGTTATATGGCTCCTTTTAGAGGGAAGAAACTGAGAACCTAGGAGACTTTATGACTTGTCCTTGGTCTCAGGCTAGTGCAGGGCACAGACAGGACTAAAATTGTCTCCCGACTCCTGGTCTCGTATTCATTTTTCCCCCTGCAGCATGTGGCCTCCTTGCCTATGTTGTTACTAGAAAACAGAAGGTTAAAATGAGTAGAAATAAAACCACTTCGATAATTGTTCTAGTGGAAGGATCACTGGGATAAATGAACAAAGGCAGAAATACATTTCTGGTACATTTGGAGATTTCAGTTATCCACCGCCTCCTCATCTCTCATTAACACAGATAACTAAGACACTGCCCATAATAGTTGGATTAGACATGCAGCTATACTCAAAATCCACTTCCTAGAACTAATCCCACCCTTAATTTAGTTCCTATTGCCAAATTGGGCAAGGTCCCTGGGGGAAGAAAACATGAAACCACATTCCGTCCTATTCTATTCATAATAATTCTCTAATTTATAGTCGAATTATGGTGAGTGACTTGAAATTCCATTTGAGTCCCCATGGTGGGAAACTAACCACATGCTCCAGAATTGTATTTTTATAGTATGTAGCCAGAAACAAACAAACAA
This sequence comes from Rhinopithecus bieti, assembly GCF_001698545.2. Taxonomy (NCBI): domain Eukaryota; kingdom Metazoa; phylum Chordata; class Mammalia; order Primates; family Cercopithecidae; genus Rhinopithecus; species Rhinopithecus bieti. The sequence continues at coordinate 160,038 of NW_016814470.1, forward strand.
ACAAACAAAACATAGAAAACAGAAAGGAAGGAAGGAGGAGAAACAGAAAGAAAAAGCCAATCAAAGAAAAAAATGAGGGGATGAGGGCTTGAGATGTTAGCCTGCTAGTTGCATCGACCTCCCAGGCTCCCTCCACTCCTTCCTGATCCTCCTAACAATTCTCTCCCCTTCTTCTGTTCTGATAGTCAAGGAGTTTTCTGTAAGGCAAGATGCAACACGGGATAACTTTCAAGATATGTTTCAAGACATAATATTCCTAAAATTAGGACGAACTAACAGGATCTCTGTTAGTGGCAGGCAGCAAAACCAAATAATAAATCATGGTAAGAGACAAAAATAACTGAACCTTGAAACTTTATAATGTGCCAGCGTGCTGCCCCATCCCCAATACATACTGACATGTGAAGACCGATGCAGAAAACCTGTTCTAAAATGCACCCTAAACTGCCGGTTTTCTTCATTTATAAATAATTCTAACAAATCAATAAGAAACAGACAACACAGTGGAGATAGGAACTAAGGGTATGAACAGGTGGTTCATAGGTGTTGTGGACTAAATGTGTCCCTCCCCACCATTCATATGCTGAAGCCCAAATCCTCAGTATGATTGTATTTGGAGGTGGGGCCTTTGGGAGGTAATTAGATTTAGATGAGGTCATGAGGGTAAGACCCCATGATAGAATTCATGTCCTTATAAGCAGAAAAGAAGCCAGAGTGAGGAAGATAAACCAGTTTTCTCCCTGTCTCTCTTAGGCCCACTCCCCACCCCACTATGTGAGAACAAGGGAGAAGGCAGCCCTCTGCAAGCCAGGAAGAGAACCCTCACCAGGAAACCAAATCGCCCAACACCTTGATCTTGGACGTCCCAGCCTCCAGAACTATGAGAAATAAATTCCTGTTGCTTAAGCACCCAGTCTATGATTTTTTTGTTACAGCAGCTCAAGCTAATATACAATGGGAAAATAAATAATATATGAAAATTGTTTAACATCACATATAGTGAAAATAATGCAAAATAAAGCACCAAAATTCCATTTAAAACCCATTAGATTAGCGAATATTATAAAGTTTGACAATACTGACATGGCAAGAATGTTCACTGCTGATTAGAATCTAACTTTGGGCAGCTTCTTGGGAGAGAACTTTACAATACCTATCACAATTTCTAATGCACATACTCTTTCACCAGCAGCTCTACCTTTAGTAGTTCATCTTACAGATATACTCAAAAATACTGTATAAAGTTATATATATATACACATAAAGACTTATATTGCATCATATTTTGTAAGAACAACAATGAATAAAAGGAAGCAACCTAAATGTTCATGAATAGGAGCTTGGCTAAAATGAAATCTATCCAAACAATGGAATGTAATTTATCTGGTAGGATGAGGTAGATTTATATCTGTTAAAATGGACAGTTCTCCATACATTTTTTCACTATATTAATTCGTGTAAAAAACAAAACAAGAAATAGGACAGTATAAGAGAATAAACCTCTTTGTTGATATCACTTTTTTTTTTTTTTTTTTTTTTGAGACGGAGTCTCGCTCTGTTGCCCAGGCTGGAGTGCAGTGGCCGGATCTCGGCTCACTGCAAGCTCTGCCTCCCGGGTTCACGCCATTCTCCTGCCTCAGCCTCCCGAGTAGCTGGGACTACAGGCGCCCGCCACCTCGCCCGGCTAGTTTTTTGTATTTTTTAGTAGAGATGGGGTTTCACCGTGTTAACCAGGATGGTCTCGATCTCCTGACCTCGTGATCCGCCCGTCTCGGCCTCCCAAAGTGCTGGGATTACAGGCTTGAGCCACAGCGCTTGGCCTGATATCACTCTTTAAGTGTTCAGTTGAAACATTAAAAAATCACTGATATTTGACCATTTTTGATGTACAAAAATGCAATTTCATATGATTAATACTTTTTCATATGATTCAATCTAATATGAGTAGTTTTCCGACCTTGGCAACTAACAGAGCCCAACTAGAAAATCTTTTCCCACCAAACAAGGCAGTAGGAATGATAAGGCAGAATGCAGTATGTCTCTTCACCCACCCCTCACCACTTCCTATACTAGCCAGTTGCCCTGGGGATCACATCAACACCTTGCAGCAGCTGGCAAGGCCTATTAGTAGGTGTTTGACAGTGACACCAATAACAACCATTTATTTAGTAACAGAATGCAGGGCAACCAAAGGCTAATTACTTTATGCATATTATCTAATTAATCTCAAAACACCCACCTAAAGAAACTATCATCATCTCCCTTTACAGATGAAAAACTGAGGCTTAGAGTTTGTTTCTAGAGTTCAAAAAATTCATAACTGTTCATGAGCACCCAGGATACCTCCTGTGATTTGCAGCAAGGCTTAGAGTGACCTTAGGAGTGGCTAAGATTCTGCACTGTGTACATGTGAACAGAAGGTCACAAAAATTGGAGTGATTGTGTTTGAATGACTTTATACTCAATGTATTAATCCATTTTCATGTTGATAATAAAGACATACCCAAGACTGGGCAGTTCACAAAAGAAAGAGGTTTATTGGACTCACAGTTCCACAATCATGGTGGAAGTTCACGTGAAAGGCACATCTCAAGAGAGAAGAACAAGAGAAGACAAGAGAAGAAAATTGTACAGGGAAACTCCCCTTTATAAAATCATCAGCTCTCGTGAAACTTATTCACTATCATGAGAATAGCACAGGAAAGACCCGCCCCCATGATTCAATTGTCTCCCACCAGGTCCCTCTCACAACACATGGGAATTGTGAGACCTACAATTCAAGATGAGATTTGGGTGGGGACACAACCATATCACCCATAGACTGGTGGGTCCTAAGAAAATCTAGGGTAAAGTTATTTAAATGATCAGAAAAAGAAAACAAACAAAAGAGATCTTCCATTATGGAAAACAACATGCTGGTGTAAGGAAAGGAGTGGAGGATGAAGTTCACATTGGATGGCTTCAGCCTTCTATGAAAGAGGTAAGGTCTGCCACTGAGGGAAGGGAAGAGATATGCTGGAGGATTACAGACAGAAGAAGCCCAGTGGATGAGCAAAAATACCCCTTATCTGCCCTAACTGCTTTAACACAAACCCTCTGATACTCACAAGATTCATTTTAAGGATGTATATTTCCATTTTGCAGATGTAGTCATGGAGGTTCAGAATGTCCGTGTGGTCTAGTGGATGATGTGGGCTTTGAAAATATATGTGAGATAAAACAATGCGTATCTGCTAGTATTGCTTGGTAGATGGAATGAAATAGCTAGGAAAGGCATCTAACATGCCCCCAGGCCCCCAGCAGGGACAGAGGAAATCTCCACTTGGTCCCTTCATTGGGAGAATGTACATTACCATTCAGAAGCTTTATAACGTGTAAGACACAGATCTAACCCTATAATCAAATCAGTGCTCTCTCCACTTCACTGGAGGTTTAAAAGGATGGGGGCGAGGTGGGTGTCAGGGTAACATAACAGAAGAGGAGCTTGTTCAAAGCACACATGCCATGCTGTGACCCTTCCCCCCAGAGATTATGACCTGCCCCGCATGGGGTGAGGCTGGGGTTAGGGGGGCCATGTATTTTGGATGAAATCCTCCAAATCTGATATCCCCCTCCTCATTTAAAAACTACTGCTTGATATTATGGTGCCTCTCTAAATAGTCATGATGGGGCATGAGCCAGGGAGAAGGAAACAGAAACGACTTCCGGGGCCTGGCGAGGTAGCTCATACCTATAATCCCAGTACTTTGGGAGGCTGAGGCGGGTGGATCATTTGAGATCAGGAGATCGTGACCAGCCTGGCCAACATGGTGAAACCCCATCTCTACTGAAAATACAAAAATTAGCTGGGCATGGTAGTGGACGCCTGTAATCTCAGCTACTCAGGAGGGTGAGGCAGGAGAATCTCTTGAGCCCAGGGGCAGAGGCTGCTGTGAGTCGAGATTTCACCACTGCACTCCAGCCTGGGCGACAGAGAAAGACTCCATCTCAAAAAAAAAAAAAAAAAAAAAAGAAATAGCATCTAGAGAAGTTAGAGAAGCATTGTAGTCCCCTTCCCATTTAACTCAACTTGGGCTGTGCAAGAGACTGTGACAGTGTTAGAGGAAAATGGAAATCCCCCCAAAGACTTTGGATTTGGAGCTGGATGCCCTAACTGACCACATTTTGAGATCAGCTCTATGGAGGTGTTGGTTAATGTTAGGCAGGGACCTTTGCATAAATATATATCCATAGGAAGGTGTATATATGGGGCAGCATTCCCCTTTCCTTGTGTCTTTAGTCACCTCTCCACATTGGATTAAATGTGGTGGGAATGTATTCAGGGGTCCTACCAGCTAAAGCCAAGGTGGGTCAATGGACACTTCCTCCCTGGAATTTGAATTTCCAGCAAATTGGCCAGCAGACCAAATGTCTTTGGGTCCTTGGCTCCAGCAGCAAATCCTTTGAACTCGCTGTTTATGCTGAGACCAATCCTGTGCAATTGCTATCTGATGTGCCTCACTTCCCATCTGCTTCCTAGACTCATTATTGTAAATTTCCTGTTGTTTATGTTAGTTTCTGTTGCTTGCAGTAAAGAACCCTAAATGATATCTAAATCAGTGGTCCCCAAACTTTCTGGCACCAGGAACCAGTTCCATGAAAGACAATTTTTCCACAGATGTGGTGGTGGCGGGGGTAGGGATGGTTTCAGGATGAAACTGTTCCATCTCAAATCATCAGACATTGGATTCGCATAAGAAGTGTACAACCTAGATCCCTCACATGCGCAGTTCACAATAGTGTTCGCGCTCCTGTGAGAATCTAATGCCAATCCGGATGTGACAGGAGGCGGAGCTCAGATGGTAATGCCTGCTGGCCCACCGCTCACCTCCTGCTGTGCGGCTGGGTTCCTAACAGGCTGCAGCCCAGTACTGGTCCACAGCCCAGGGTTTGAAGACCCCTGAACTAAATGATTGCAAATATTATAATATACACATAAAATGTGGTAATCAAAGTAATGTGAAATGAACTGGGTCTGCCTTTGGCACAGGACTTGGAGGAGAGAAAGCAGCTACTGGAAAAAGCAAAGGCTGGGAGAGGTGGTCTGGACTTGGCAGAAGTCTCATGATTAAGCGAGCCCAGGGCAGAAAGAGTCATTTAGCGGCAGTAATTGACCACAGCCAGAGTAACTAGAGAACCATGGTCTCCATGAAACATCATGGGGCCAAGTGAATCAGAGGCTCACAGGAGAGACAGCAGGCAAGCTTTGAGAAGAACAGGAGAGGTAATTATCAGAGCAATTGTGGATGGGGTTTATTTCATCATAGCCTTTTTATGGGAAATGAACATAAATGAACAAAATATAAGGATGGTCAAATAAATGAGGGTCAAATGACTCCACGAAGCATCATAATCATAAACAATACAGAGCAATATGGAAATAGTCTTGTAATACAATATTAATTGAAAAATGTCAAATACAAACTTATAACGACACCATGATTATAGTAATGTAAAGATTCTGTAGCATAGGAACAGAGCCTGGAAGGGGACATGGAAAAATGAAAACATACGATCTGTTACTGAAGCTGGACCCAGGGTAAGTTTTCTTGTAATTTAAAAAATTTCAGTCATGGTTACAATATTGCTTGCTCAATAAATAAAAATAAATAGATTAAATGGAGAAAGATTTGGAGCAGATTGTGGAGAGTGGGAGGCACAGAGTGAACTAAGAGTTGGTGATAGTCTTGTCACAGAAAACCCTGGAAATTTCTCATCGCCACCAGTAAATTCATAACCAGGAACAGCTCTCAATGTTTTCAATGGATTTGGTTTCTGTACTAATGTGAAATCATGTAAGGTTTCACTGGTTTCTAATTCTCTTTCTACAAAATAAACCTCCCATCTGTTATTCATAGAAAACGAGTCACATGCAAAGTCGGAAATTCTAAAGTCTCATTCTAAGAGAGACTGGAAAAAGTAGGTTTAGTTTTAGCCACATAACCAAGTCAACATTCTAAAGCAAACGTTTCAAAAATACACCTTGAAGTTCGAGCCCTGAGAACAAAGTTTTGGGAACCTGAGAGCAAATGAAAGCAGGAACATATAGCTGGCTGCTCAGCTAGGACAACCTGGGGCCCGTGCAGGAGCTCGGGGAGGTGGGACCACTTCATAGAGAATCTCCAAACTTAGCCGGACACCGTGGCTCATGCCTGTAATGCCAGCACTTTGAGAGGCTGAGTCTGGTGGATCACCTGAGGTCAGGAGTTCCAGACTAGCCTGGCCAACGTGGTGAAACCCTGTCTCTACTAAAAATACAAAAATTAGCCAGGCGTGGTGGTACACACTTGTAACCCCAGCTACTCGGGAGGGTGAGGCAGGAGAATCGCTTGAACCCGAAGGAGGAGACTTTAGACATTAAATGAGACTTTAGAATTTCAGACTTTGCATGTGACCCATTTTCTATGAAGAACAGATGGGAGGTTTATTTTGTAGAAAGAGAATTAGAAACCAGTGAAATCTTACATTTCAAGCGAGGAGGAGGAGGTTGCAGTGAGCCGAGATTGCACCATTGCACTCCGGCCTGGGCGACAAGAGCAAAACTCCGTCTCAAAAAAAAAAGAATCTCCAGACTCCAGCCAGATCTAAATTCAGGATTATCACCATGGTTTTCTCTGAGACAGATGATTTCATGTTACATCTTGATCAACTATCTAGACTCTGACACGACACACTGCCAACGGCCCCACATCTTACCTTTCAGCATTCATGTTAATGCCAGCAGCTGCAGTATCAGTGTGAGAACCTCATAATATGGAAGACAGGAGCACAATACATTTAGCCTTGATGATTGGATCAGAATTGCCCCAATAGTAATTATTATGTAAATGAGTTCTACAAATGCATTTCAGGAACAGTTAAATGAGGTATTTGCACAAAACCAAAACGAAGGAGGAGTGGGTAGAGGCCAAGGGAAACCAAGATAAATGAGGAATGAGAAAGCCACGCTTTAGAGAAAATGTGAACCACTCAGAGCAAAGCACCACTGACATGCAGCCACCCAGCAGCTAAGCAGTTCTGAGTCTGGTGTTCTGCACTTTCCAGCTCTACCCAAAGGCTTTCTCTCAATACCTGTGTCCTCCCAGTTGGAAAATTCTCACAGTAAATGATCTCAGACACACAAACTCCACAATACTCCTCCAAATATATGCTATTGAGTGTTTACTCTGAACACATAGACATACCCCTGTCCTATTTCTCCTACTGCTGTGCTATGCTTCTCAAGGTAAGAGCCACAGGGTAATTTGCAACACAATCTACCTGACGTGTAACTTGAGAAATGCAGATTCCTGGCTCCTACACCAAACCTAGTGAATAAGAACCTCTGGGGCAAGTCCCTGAATATGCATTTTAAATAATCTCCCCAGTGATTTGAATGCATCCTCTGGTTTGGGAATCACTGGCCACTGGACACCCCTATGTGTGACTCAAAGATGAAAGGGCCAAACTGAGCTCACCCTCCAGGCTTTGGATTTGTACCATAGGCTGCTACTTCCTTAGCCCCCAAATGCTCTAGCCACATGATTTTATTACCCTCAAATTTCCTGCATGTTGAACCACCCCTTCTACTTCTGCCATTCAAGTTGAGGCCAACTCAGAGTTTATCATATAAGACAAGGAAACATTCATGGACTGAGAACTGCCCCTCACATGATATGTAAACTAAGCAGATTCCACTGGAAATACTGTATACTTTTAATAAAAGAGGTATAACGCAAACAGGAAATGTAGAAAGATGAAAGAAGAGGAAAGGGTGGACTCGTGGGAAGCTCTGGACTGGACCCTGCAGGCTGGTCCCAAGTCTGCTGTCCCTCTCTTTGTGATCTGAGGCCAGCCGGTCTGTGGCTCAGGACCTCAGTTTCCTTATCAGTAAAATGAGCTGGTTGGACTTAATGAGGGCTGAGGTCTCTTCCAGTGCTAACAGCCTCAGATTTTTCCTGGAAGCACACTTACATTTCTTGCTACTTATTGATTCGCTTCAAGTACCACAATAGGGAGAGGCAATCCTAGGTTGTACCCAGGGCTCCCCACTGCCAGCAAAGAGGCTCTGAGCACAGATCTTCCCTAAATGCAGTGCAAAGGAGGCCCGGATGCATTTCCATGATCTTCAAAAGCAGGGCCTAGCCAAAACTAAGATGCAATGAGGTAAACATTTGGATGTGATCTGCATAATCGGAAACACTCTTCTTTCTGAAATTGACCTGACTCTTTCATCACCAGCCACATGGAAATTGTACTTCGTTGTAACTAGAAAATAACACAGAGCATGTGCCTTGTACCCATTCGGCCCTGTGTTGCTGCACAGTTACTCAGGAAGCAGAAGCAGATGTCTCTGTGCAGTACCTGGTGTGGTTTCTTTTTGGGCTAGCCTCATGCTCTCCACGGCAAGTGGCTATTTGCAACCCCAGCCAACTAGGACAGTCAAAATAACGAGGAATGCATGAAATAAAGAGTGCTGGCTTCTGGACCCAGAGGCTCATTTGGGGAACAGCAATCTTCCAGCAGAAGAGTCTGCCTGGTGACGGCTATCTGCATCTGGGTCAATATTCAGCACTCCCCAGGAAGCCCCTAGGATCAGCAGGCCGCTTAACAAAGGCAAGCTGAAAGCATTTTCATGGAAAGCATCAGCATCCAGCACAGAACAGAGCACACAGCAAGTGTTCAACAAACACCTGCTGAGTGAAAGAGGCTGCAAATGGATTGAGATTTGACGCTACCCAGATTCCCTGCCTTAGCCTTTCCCTCACCCACTCAGGCTTCCCTGTAACACCAAAGGTATTTTTTTATAAGACGGAGTCTCGCTGTGTCGCCCAGGCTGGAGCACTGTGGCACAATCTCGACTCACTACAACCTTCGACTCTTGAGTTCAACGTTCAAGCGATTCTCCTGCCTCAGCCTCCTGAGTAGCTGGGATTACAGGCACACACCATCGTGCTCAGCTAATTTTTTTGTGTGTATTTTTGGTAGAGACGGGGTTTCATCATGTTGGCCAGGCTGGTCTTGAACTCCTGACCTCAAGTGATCTGCCCACCTTGGTCTCCCGAAGTGCTGAGATTACAGGCATGATCACGTCTGGCCACCAAAGCTATTTTCTTAAAACCTAGCCCTATTGTGTTACTCTCTTGCTTACCAATGTTTCTTGGGTCCTCACTCTCCAAAAGATGAAATCCAAAATTTTTCTTTGTCGTGGCATCCTAAACCTGTCACCATCTGGCCTCAGCCTTCCTTTCCAGCTTCAACTCGTCACTGTCCCCCCATGCTCACACCACGCAAGACGTAGGACACACCCTCTCTTCCTGCCCACCTTCACCTGGCCACCTGGCCGTTCTCTCAGCTCCAATGCTCTCTCTTCTCCTCTTCCTATGAGCATACCTTTCCCATCCAAGTCAAGCAGTCTCTCTCCCATTCTCCAGGGCCAGTACACACCCTTCTCCATAGCACTTACCACCTGGCACTGTCATTATCTTTATACACAGCTATCTCCCCACCAGCACTGTGAGCTCCCCAGGGCAGGAATTATGTCTTATTTATCTTTGTGTTCTACTCACTCTCTCTAACAGAGAGTCTGTCACCTGGCAGGCCCTCAGGAAATATTTGAGGGACAGGTGAATAAACCCATGGATGAATGAATGACAAATTTCCCAATGGCTTGGTCTCCTGCCCACCTGCTTTGTGAAACATCAAACACCTCCTCTCCCTAGCAGCACATGCCATGTTCAGCCACTTGGCTGGTGACCTGATGCCTCTACTATTTTCCTCACTCCATGTGCCTAAATGTCAGGAAGCTGACAGTCTAAAGAACAGTTCTGTCTCTTCAAAGCAATCCATTCAGTATTTGACCCCCAGCTATCCTCTGCTTGTTGAAATGCTCTCTCTCCTTGACTTTCAGGACACCATATTGTCCTGGTTTCTTCTAAACTTCTGTCTGTCTCTTTGCTGGCTTCCCCTCCTCTACCTTCCCCGCAAATGCTGGAGTTCCATTCTTGGTTTTCCACTTTTTTAATCCAAACCTTCTTTCAGGAAAGACATTGTAGCACGAGCAATGATCTTTATGCTGATGTCTCCCCTATTCATGGATAGCCCCCAAACTCTCTTCCAATCACCGGATCTACATTCTGAAAAACCTGGTTGAAATATCTACCAGGGTGACCTAGGGGCTTTTCCTACTCCATCTGTCACCTAATAAGGACATGAACACCTGCTCCATCATGAATTCTCAATCTTCTGACCTATACAGATGTGGTCCCATCTCCCACTGCCCTCCTCCAATTGGACACAAAACCCTGCCAGTTCTACCTCAGAAATATTTCCAGACTCTGTCCCACTTTCTCCAGCCCACAGTCCATGGTTTGGTCCTCATTCCCAATCTGCTGTTACCTGATCTCTACCCATCCAGTCCCTCCTCCCCATACTTCCATGTTCATGGTCATTCCTGAGCTCCTCTCCACCTCTAGGACCACTCCAGCCCCCAGCCAGGTTTATAAGGCCCTTCCTTCTTTGGCCTCCACCTGCAGCCTCCCCACCAGCACATCCTTGTTCTTAACTTCTTACTCAACCACGCCAAGCCTCTACATCACTCTGTACCTTGGACGATCTCAAAAGCCCCCCTTCTCCCCCAACCTTACTTTACCTGATAAATTCCTGCTTCTCCTTTGAGACTTGCCAAATGCTATTTTACACCCTCTTTACTCCCAAGTAAGGATGGTGGCTCTGCCCTTTAGGCATCCACTGTGAATACACTATATTTCACTATAATTTCTGTTTTTGTGTGTCCCATACCCCAAGTTGTGAAACAAAATCAGGTATAAATTCCTTACACCTATTTTGCTCTTACCCAACTACAAAACTAAAAACAACTTATGAATGAAATAACTACAAAACTGAAAACTAATAAAAATTCAAATTAACAATACGAATTTAATGGGATGGATGGTTAATGGGATGGGTGGTTAATAGACATCGCTGGGCATGATTGCAGGATGTATTTAAGCCTTTTAAGTTTCACTTATTGACAGATTCTTTTGAATTTGAGCATGACAGATCATCATTTGATTTATTTTTTTTCTTTTGAAAAATGAACTTGTTTTAAATTACCCATCCATTATTTTGAAGGGCTAATCCATAAGGCTAAAATTTAAAATGCTGCTTAATGCAAAAAAAATTCACTAATATTTAGCACTACACTTATTGCTAATGAGCTACTGTGAGCTGGGCCACAAAAGACAGAACCTGTACAATACAGCTGAAAGGTGCACATGCCATGATCTCTGTGGGATGGAGTCTTTGGAGATCGGTAACCCTTTCGTGGATTCAAAATTTAAAAATCTTTTCTCCCAACCTGGCTGACACGGTGAAACCCCGTCTCTACTAAAAAAATACAAAAACTAGCCGGGCGAGGTGGCGGGCGCCTGTAGTCCCAGCTACTCGGGAGGCTGAGGCAGGAGAATGGCGGGAACCCGGGAGGCGGAGCTTGCAGTGAGCTGAGATCCGGCCACTGCACTCCAGCCTGGGCGACAGAGCGAGACTCCGCCTCAAAAAAAA
>NW_016814470.1:171733-177076 GCF_001698545.2 Rhinopithecus bieti
AAAAAAAAAAAAAAAAAAAAAAAAAAAAAAAATCTTTTCTCACTGAAACCAAGGTACTCAATCGTCATTCAGATTATCCAGAACAGACTCATATTAACATTTTCAAGTTATCATCCAAATGAAAATCCTAAACTAAAAAAAGTCAAATTTAAGTTCCAAACCACCAAGAATATGCTCCGGGGGGTATATTCAAGACTCCAGTGGGTATGGGTCCTCAGCTCATAAGTCATTGGTTTTGTTTTGTTTTGTTTTAATTTTAAGAGACTTTATTTTTAGAGCAGTTTTAGGTTCACGGCAAAATTGAAAGGAAGGTTCAAAGATAGCCCATATTCTCTCTGTCCCCATATATACGTAGCCTCCCCTCATTATCAGTATCTTCCACCAAAGTGGTACATTTGTTGCAGTTGATGAACCTATATTGCTAAATCACAATCACCCAAAGTCCACAGATTACATTAGAGTTGACTCTTGGTGTAGCATGTTCTCTGGGTCTAGACAAATGCATAATGACATGCACCTATCAGTATAATATCTTATAGAGCCTTTTCACCACCCTAAAAATCCTCTTTGCTCTATTCATCCCTCCCTTGCCTCAACCCCTGGCAACTGCTGATCTTTTTAGTATTCCTATTGTTTGTTTTAATTTTTTAAAAATTACAGCTGAGGCTCAGAATCAGGATTGGAACCCAGCTTTGGCTGATTCTGAAGATCAGACTCTTCTTTCTCACTGCCCCTTGGTACTTAATTCTTAAGGCTGCTGTGAGTTCCAAATACTAAGTATGAAAGGGCTTTGTAGACCAAAAAGTCCTGTACGCTTGTTAGTTTAGGGTTTAGTTATTCTTATTTTTATGTATAAAAGAATAATACTTTAGAAAAGGAGCTGGCATATTTTAGAAAATGTACTGTCTTGCAAAGAACAGTACCTCCCTAAGGAGATAATAATGATGTTACTCTTCCCATATACTTAACTGGCTACAGTGCAAACCTGGTATGAGTCAGTTAAGGAAATGAAGATATTTACATGCTCTGTGGGAGCAGGTCATGGCAACAGGTGAGTAAAAAAACAAAATACCTGGGCCTCTCCAACGAAGGAAAAGATACTAAGTATCAAGGGCCCCGGCGCTAACTCAATAGAAAAATCCTCTCACAAAGGTGTACCACTGAGTAGCCATCCCTGAAACAGGTGCCACAATTTGGGATGCAAACACATTTTCTGACTGTATTATTTCCAAAATATTCACACAGTTGAATTCCATGGGTGCCCTTTTGAGATCTTTCCAGTCACATCTAACAACCTAGAAAATCGATTTCCCCTTGTTTAAATATTTCTTTGCTTCTTGAAGAAACAGAAGCAATGCCTGCTAAGCCCCTCCCACATTGCCAGCACTTTACTAACTTACTTTATTTAATCCTCGCAGTTAGCTCCACTTTATCAATCAGACCTGAATTCACATATCATGTCTTCAAAGAGGCCTCCCCTGACCACACCATCTACACTAGTGAGCGTGTATGGGTGCACACACACACAACCACATTGCTGTGTTTCATTTTCCTCATAGTCATTACAGTCTGAAATGTTCTTATTTGCTTTCCTGTTTATTGTCCATTCCTTCCATTTGAAATAGAAATGCTTCATTCTGTGGAGGAACCTTGTGTGCCCTATTCCTTTCTAGCCCAGCTCCTATAACAGCACCTGGCACATAGTAGGTACTCAGTGGTTGCTGAATGAATGCACCCTGCCAGGTGGGAAGAGCTGAGAAGCTGATGTAATCTGCCGAAGGTTACGCTGCTGGGAAGCAATGCTGCGAGAATTCAAACTCAGTTCGGCCTGCTCCAGAAACCAAGAGATGCCCCCCCCCCCGCCCCACAACCAGGCTTCTCTAGCTGGGGTTGCTAGCAGTATGTCAAGAAGCACCAGACAGTACCCCAAGAAAGCATGTGGCATCTTCCCAGGTTATCAGATTCCTCAAGGGCTTTTTATAAAATGGAGGGAAAACGGTTGAATTTTTTTCCTGATGATAAGTAATTTAAAACATTGTTTTAAAAATTAGAACAACCAGTTATCTTTTGGGAACAGATGTCACATTTTGATGAATGTTTAAATAAAATAGTGCCTTCAAGAAAATTCTGAGCCTTCAATAGGCCACTTTGGGCTTCCCCAGGCCATCTGTGTACGTGTGTGTATGGGTGCATATATTCACACTCTTTTGCTGGCGGGGCATTTTGGTGGAGATGTTTGAGAAACACTGCACTGTCCTGGCCACTACCCAAAAGTGCTAGAGTTGAAATGATTTAGCAGACAGGAAAGTAGCCAAGAGATGGCCACCCTAAACAATGACCTTCAAGTCCACAAAGAGCAGTTCTACAGAGAGAAAGGTAAACAGGCCTCAGCTAAAGAGATTCGGGTGACAAGACAAAGGCACAGATCATTACAAACAGACGATGTTACCAAGGAGGGGGATGCAAAGTCCCCTTCCCAGAGCAGTTCCAGATTGAACAGATCTGTCTTTCAGGGATGGCTTAGGTGTGGTCTCCCCTGAAAGAGAAAATCTCTGGAAATTACTTCCATCTCGAGAACTCTACGGTCCAGACCACCAACAACAGCCAAATTGGGAGCTCCCACCACTATTTCTGCCATGAGAAAAAGGGGCCCCTCTTAATAGATCTTTGGCTTGATCTGAATCTTCTGGCCCCGGATATTCACAGGAGAAGTTGCCCAGGCCAGATTCCTTGCTCTGGCAAAGAACTGAGCACTGCAGCAGTGCCTGTGCTACCAAGGCGGGCTCCTCTTGCCTTCTGCCCATGTCGACATGAACCATGTGTACAGCAGAAAGGAGTCTCTCTCAGCAGCCCTCCTAGGCTTCCCCAAACATTTCAAGTCCCCCTGGCTCGGAGCCAAGAATCCCTCTCAGAGCCAACAGCTTACAGCTCATTGAAAACCCTGTGCAAATGCAAACACTCTCTCCATTAGACAAGGAAGAAACAAGAACCACGCCTTGGTACTGAGCTAGCAGTTGTTGAAACTAGACGAGGGGCTGGAGTCCCTGAAGAGGAAATATCACTGTATTAAAAACCACAGCTATTTCCAATACTCACAGTCAATTACATGGGAGACCAAAGGTGCCCTTGGAGGCACTGCATGGGCAAGCCGATTCTGCCACGTTACAGGCAGTACCAGTTTGGAGAGATGGGGAGGTAACTTTGGATTTTCTAGCTGTCTGAGGCCTGAGATCCAGTGTGTTTAATAGTAAAAATTCTACGTGAGTACATTCATAAAGTCATTTAATCCACACCCTGAGCCTGTGAGATCAATATCATCCTCATTTGATCCATAGGAGAGTTGCTAATGTGTTTAGCATCCCAGATGGCCAAATAGACCACATTTATTGGTGAGCAGAAGTACCATTATGAAAGCCCTCATCCTCCTGGCCCTTTCTTCTACATCATGGAGTCCTCCATCTCTTTTTTTTAAACAACCACTTGGGAATGTTGGTCATTGGGCCTAAAGAAGACAGAAGGCTCTATTTAGGCCTCAAGTTCAGGCTACACATGACACTTGACTTTAATGGAAGTCAGCACTGGGGGTCATTAGGCACCAACCCAGATAGTATTTCCAGGCATTTGATTCACAGCATAAGTCTTTACACTGTGAACTCAATATAATGGGAATGATTACAAGTGAGCACAGCCACCATCACATGGATATAGGGCACAAAGAGATTCGCAAAGGGAAGCCAGCTTGGGGCATGGGAAAGGCGGCTGCTCGCGAGACACGACACAGTTCCATCGTGGGCTTGCCACCAACATCTGGCATCTCACACATCTGTTGCCCTTGATGGTTGTGGATGGAGCTGCATTGCATTTTCACTCTGTGCATCCCCACATCTTATTTCAATTGTATACTTTATTGATTATAACAATGGATTATGATGGTCATGGCCTACAAAGTTTACTAAAATATACTTTGTGGCCACTAAAAGCATTTATTAATTAAATTCTTAGAGAAAAAAATTATTTGGTTACTACAAGTATAAAACTTTCAAACACTTAACCCTTTTCAGAACCATTATTCAGAACAATGGCTTTGAGCACTTGATAATTAGCACAAGACCTCTCAGCAACATAACTAGTGCATTATTACAAGACACATCAGACTTTGTTTCCCATTTGCTACTATTCTCAGATTCTTTTTCCTTTGATAATCCCACAAGCAGGCTGCAGGCATTTCAAGGTCCTCGGCCATAATACCATCCGATAACGTGAAAAGTTCACCAGGATCCGGTGCCAATATTACAGACAAAGCACTCTAAGCCACACCGCCAGTGAGAAGCCAATCCAGGACAGCAGTTCAGGATGTCCTGTGCTCCATCCACCAACCTCCCCCGAGTCAACACAACGTGCAAAGTCAGAGAAGCTGCAGACGAGCCTGTCTGGAACAACAAGGACTCGGCGAACAACAGACCCATGTGAGAAGCGATGTGGTTTCTGGCTAAAAGAAGAGTCACAAAACTGAAAGGGAAGTGTGCTGGACTCAGGAATGTGGAGGGAGTGCTGGAAAATGCCCTCCACCACCCCTAGCACTCCGATACACCCGACTGAAGGAGAAGCCTGGGGATGGCTGCAGAGGCCTCTGAAATACCTATGACTGCGGCTGCTTCTAGAACGACAGTTCTCAACCAGAGGCAATTTTGCCCACCAGGAGACGTGAGACAATTCAGACACCCTGCCATATGCACAGACACACACACACACACACACATCACATGCACCACACACACACACACACCCCCCACATGCACCACACACACACACACACCCCCCACATGCACCACACACACACCACATACCACACACCACACACACACCACACACACCACACACCACACATGCATCACACACACACACCACACACACATACACACACCACACACACACCACACACCCCACATGCACCACACACACACCACACACACACCACACACCACACACACATACACCACACATGCATCACACACACACACCATACATGCACCACACACACCACCCACACACCATACACACACCACACACCACACACACACCACACACACACCACACACACCACACACATACACCACACATGCATCACACACACACACCATACATGCACCACACACACCACCCACACACCATACACACACCACACACCACACACACACCACACACACACCACACACACCACACACATACACCACACATGCATCACACACACACACCATACATGCACCACACACACCACCCACACACCATACACACACCACACACCACACACACACCACACACACACCACACACACCACACACA
>NW_016814470.1:179768-255683 GCF_001698545.2 Rhinopithecus bieti
CCACACACACCACACACACACCACACACACCACACACATCACTCACACCACACACACACTACACCACACACACACACCACTGACACGCCATACACACACACCACACACACCACACACACCACTCACACACCACACACACACACCACACCACACACACACACCACACATGCATCACACAAACACACCACACAGGCACCACACACACCACCCACACACCATACACACACCACACACACCACATACCACACACACACACCACACACACACCACACACACTACACAAACACCACACACACCACACACACACCACACACCACACACCACACACCACACACACACCACACACACTACACCACAGACACACCACTGACACGCCATACACACACACCACATACACACCACTCACACACCACACACACACCACACATGCGTCACACACATGCACCACACATGCACCACACACACCACTCACACACCATACACACACCACACACACCACACACCACACACACCACACACCACACACACCACTCATATGCCACACATACACACATACCACACCCACACCACTCACACACCACACACACACCACACCACACACACACACACACACACACACACACACAGTTATCTGGCCCAAAATATCAACAGTGTCTCGGGTGAGAAAACCCACTCTACAATAAGCCAGGCATGTCCTGGACACCTCTCAGCCTTCTTCTCTGCAGAGCCCCAGTTCTGACTTATGCAGAGAAGAGAAAAGCAAAAGAATCTAGTCCCCAGAGCATGGCCATCACAAATGAAAGGAGGAAGGGGGTGGGGCACAAAATCATAGGGAGCAAAGATTCAAAAAGAAAAGGTCCATAGGGAATGGGATTGTGGGAGGACACATGGGGACCCCGAGTGGTATCCCTGGATCTGCCTCTAATGTGCTGTGGCATCCATGCAAAGAGTCCAGGGAGGCCAATTTGTTTCTTGGTGCATCACTAGTGGCTGTTGACATAGGCTATTTTTAAATAAGGTCACTAATAAAATATACAGTAGGGGATTCCCAGGAAATCTACTATTAGGAGAACTTCTTAAGCCAGTTGACTAAACTTAATACTAATAAAGTTAAATTGTGAATATACTCAGACTAGGGCTGGCCAAGTAGGATGAAAAGGAATGTCGCTCTGATTCATTAAATGGTAGAGGCAGAGTCCTTGCAATAATTGGGTTATAGGGGAAGTTTTATTCAAAGACATAGAGGTCATCCCTGTTAGTGGATGGTGGAGTGTCCCCACATGCCTGGCTACAAGAGTTAACTCTACCTAGAGCCCACATATGTCAGCTGGGGTTCCTGGATGCCAGGGATACCTGGCCAGGAGGAGGAGGTAGACCATGAAAGATTAGCAACCTCCTTACCATGGATTTGAGCATCCTTCCGACCCATAACACCCTCTAGGCCAAAGCTACACTTGAAATGACACTAAGATAGTGATTTGGGTGAACTGAGGCAACTGTTCAACTAGGAAAAGGAGAGAGTAAGGGAGGAACGGGTGACCCCCGAAGGCCCTCCCAGCCTGATATGCAAGAATTCTCAGTGTCCTTGATGTAGGCCTAAGACAGGCTTACTACAAAGAAAGGGGACACAGCTGTCTGCCAGGAAGAGCCAAGTGAAGAAAGTGGCGTTTGGGCAGAACAGTCTTCTGTGCCAGCCTCAGGGGTCACAACCTTGTTGGCTTTTCCCATTCCTGCTTTGATTTCTTTTCCCCACTGCATTCTCCAGCCCTTTTTCTCTCTAAAGACAGTGTCTTGCTCTCTTGCCCAGGCTGGAGTGCAGTGGCACAACTGTGATCATAGCTCACTGCAGCCTCAAACTTCTGGGCTCAAGCAATCCTCCAGCCTCAGCCTCCCAGGTAGCTGGGTCTATAGGTTCATGGCACCATACCTGGTCAATTTGTTTATTTTTATTTTTTGTAGAGACGGGGTCTCACTATATTGTCCAGGCTAGTCGCACACTCCTGAGCTCAAGTGATCCTCCCACCTTGGCCTCCCAAAGTGTTGGGATTACAAGCATGAGCCACCATGCCTGACTGCATTCTCCAGCTTCTAAGTCACACATGTATATTCCTCTGAGAGCCTTTCCATTTGTGGCATCAACCCCATCCCCATACCCCAGTCACCCAAGAGTGCCAAACACACATACAGCCAGCACCCTATAACCACTTGCTCACTTCTCAGAGCCCAGTAAGGCTATTCAGGGGGCAGACAAGTGGCAGGTATTCAGTGAGACCCTCAGGCAGAGAAACACAGAACCTGACAGTCCAGTAGGGGCAGCAGGTGCAACCTTCTTCTTGGTGGCCCGTGGAGAACAAAGGCCAATCCACAAAGCCCATGGAGCACCGAACTCAGCCAGTGGAGCTCACTCTGCTGTCCTAAGCCTTGGAGCACTCTGGGGACCCTCTCATCTGCCAGGAAGCATAGCGGGTGCTTTCCCACGATGACAAATGAGAGCTCTACCAACTTGTGGAAGGGGGTCTGATTGTTGAACTTGGGAAATGAAAATGAAAGGGAGCACTGTTGGAACATCTGGGCTTCAAAACACATTTAAGGCATGAGCTCTAGAAACAGGAGATTCTTTTTAGTACTGAAAAGCCACATGAGGCAGCAGAAATCAAGGGTGTTGGACTGAACTGCCCAAACCATTGAGGAGAGGGCCACTTCCAAGGAAGGTAGGCTTCCCTGCTTCTGGTAGGAAGGCCCCAGAAACAGTCCTCTCTTATTTGTCCTTACGGGTTCTAAGCATAATCGAGCTATCACACTCTAGGGACTATGCTAAGTGCTGGCCATGCATCAGCCCTGATTCCCAGGATAACCCTGTGGGGCAGGTCTCAGTAGGTTTGTAAAGGAAACAGAAGTCAGAGAATAGCTCTCTTGCACTAAGTAGAAGGGCACATTTCAACCCAGGTCTGTTTTAAGAAGGTTTTCTGGGGCTTTCAAGAGCAGAGAGATTCATCTTTCTCTTTTTCTTGCCCCAAATACAAGGCCAAGCAGATGGAAACTACCTAATGAACGCAGAGTGGGTTGAATGAGTCCTTCCACCTTCATGCAGGAGTCCTAGACTTGACTTCCCTGAAATGTATGGCAGTCTTGACAACCCACCTGGAACCAACTCCTCCACTGGTTTCTGCCACGCACACCATGAGGCCATCTTCCTCCTCTCCCTGCTTCTCTGACATCTGCTTCTGCTGCTATTCCTCATTTAGAATCTCCCCCTAACACCAGAAGCTTTCTCTTTCCCATGTTCCTGCTTGCCCATGCTCACGGCTTGTCTAGAACGTAAGCCAGAGAATATGAGTGACAACAGTAGCCTGGCATTTCTGCCACCATCTTGATTGCCCCATTTCTGAAACTCATCTCACTATCTTCTCATCTGATCCACTCAAGAGCACCTCTTCCTCATGATACTTGGTGTCTGGTGGCAATACTGCCACTGTCCCTAAAGCCAAGGCCACAAAGTGGAGTCATTCTTTTTCTCTCTCTGTCTCCTTCACTCCTCCAACCTGGTCAGTTATCAAGTCTTCTGGATTCTTTCAATAATCTCTCTTTTTCAATTTGATTAGAATTCCCCTAATTTGGATCATAGAGTGCTTAGCAGAAAACTTTACCTACTGTAGCCTGGCTTTGAAAGCACGCAGTCCTGAGTTCAAATTCTTGTTCTGTGATTTATAAGCTCTGGGACTCTGGGTGGCTGCTATGGTTTCAATGTGTCTCCTTCAAAATTCAGGTGCTGCCAATGTGATAATATTAAGAAGTGGGGCCTCTAGGAGGTGATTAGGCCTTGAAGATCCCTCCCTCATGAATGGGATTAAGGGCCTTATAAAAGAGTCTTCTGCCACCTTCAGCTGGCTTGCTCTTCTGCCCTGTGAGGACTCAGCCGTCAGCCCTTTTACCCTTCTGCTTTCCACTATGTGAGGATACAGCAAGAAGGCCCTCACCTGATGCTAGCACCTGGAACTTGGACTTTTCAGCCCCTAGAACTGCAAGAAATAAGTTTCTGTTCTTTATAAACTACCCAGTCTCAGGCATTTTGTTATAGCAACACAAATGGGTGGACGCAGTGGCTATTCAACATGAATAAGCCTTAGTTTCCTCATTGGTCAAGTGTACTCAACTTGCAGGTATTGAATATGACAGATATCACATTGTACAGTGTCCTGAACATAGGGGGTGCTCAATAACTGGTAGCTATCACCAGTATTATTATGACTCCCAGGTGGTCTCCTTGCCACCAGTCTCTCCCCCTACCCCATCCACCTGACACACACCTCCAGAGAAATCCTCCTAAAATACCACCTTTATCAGTGTCTCCCCCTTAGCTCAAAGGGCTTCAGTGGATCCTCAGTACCAGAAGGATAAAGTCTATCTTGCCTAACCTGGTATTTAAGGTTTCTCTAGTATGGACTCAACCTGCCTTTTTAACTGGACTTGTTACTGGCCCTCCCCTGGCCACCCCCTACCTCCAATCTACAAACACAAATTCCTTCTGTGTACCCTAGAGGGGTCTACTTGGTATTGTCAGAAAACCTCATTCATTCTCACCTTCTGACTACACCCTTCTAGTGACCAGATAATTGTCCTCCCTCCCTGGCTCCATCTGCTAGACTCTTCCCATTTCTGCCATCCCAAACCACTCTGCATCCCAGAAGAGAGGTTGTCTTTTGCTAAACTCAACATTTCTTCATTGTCTTTTTATATATGCTAGAGTTGCCCTTCCTAGGATTGACTTATTTTGTTCGTACTCTTTTTATATTTTGGGACGGAAAACATCCCATATAGGGATGTATATACATCTCTATAGATTTTAATACTTCTTAGTGTCTCCCGTAGACTGAGTACAGTTATGTATCTTCCCAAACATTATTGCTTTTCTACCCTCTACAATGAATTAACACGAAGCCTTTCCCATAAAAGTAGTGGATAAATATTTACCGATTTCGAAAAACAGCCCCTAGTGAGAGTGTGGAGGGCCCATTCCACACGGTGGACTATGACAGACATGGTCCTAGCCCCGTGCTGGGCTCCGGAACGCCAGGCTGTGCTTCATTCCTGTTTCTGCTTCTCTGGTGGCCACGGGCTTTCCCAGGGCAGCTTCTCCAACTGGAATTCCAGATGTAACATCCCACAAGGTATAACTATGTGTAGTTTTCATTCCTCTGCAGAAGAGCCATGGGCTGTGTCTTATAATCCAACAGTGTAGGTAGGAGCCACCGAGGTGAATGTGCACTGAAGGCCGGGAACAGCTGGTGTCCAGAAGCCAGAGTTATGTATGGTTTTTGAGGCACTTAAAGGATACCATGAACAAGGAGCTGCTTTGGAGATGGGACTGGTAGGATCTAAATGAATTTGTAGGGGCCTTTCCAAATGGGGCCTGCATGCAGGGTCAAGCCTTGGCTTTAGTAAGAGAATGAGTGACACATAGGAACCAGGCCCAGCGGGGCAACAGGCCACACGAGATGGGGTCGGTAGAGAAATTATACCCTTACACTCCCACAGGTGCCCAGAGGGGCCAAATCCATGCCCCCACCCTGATTGTGGAAATGGCAGACTATTTCCAGACCCCTCTGCAGTGCCCTTAGTACCAAGGACTTGAGTGAGCTGGGCTTCTCAGTTGCAGGTGGCCGGGGCCAAGCTGGAGGAGGCAACATCTACTCAGTGGAAAGAAGACCAACCTCGGTTTGTGAAAACAGATGTAGGTGTCTGTTTCTCTCACCTATTAGAGAAAAGAAACAGAACATACCTAGACTGTACTTCTGTATTCTCACCAACTGTGTTAGTCTTTTTTCAAGCTGCTGATAAAGACATACCTGAGACTGGGAATTTATAAAGAAAAAGAGGTTTAACAAACTCACAGTACCACATGGCTGGGGAGGCCTCACAATCATGGCAGAAGGATAAAGGCATACCTTACAGGGCAGCAGGCAAGAGAAAGTGAGAGCCAGGTGAAAGGGGAAGCCCCTTATGAAACCATTAGCTCTCACGAGACTTACTACCATGAGAACAGTATGGGGAATCGCCCCATGATTCAATTATCTCCACCGGGTCCCTCCCACAACACATAGGAATTATGGATGAGATATGGGTGGGGGCCAAACCATATCACCAACCCTGCCAAACCATATCACCAACCCTGGCTGTTCTTCCTTTAGGTAACCAAGGTTCTGTGACCTGGGCCTGGAACGAAGTCCAAGCAGTCAGGAGAATCTGGAAATCCTAAGTCATGATCATTACAGTTGTCCCAAGGGTACCTAGAGGTATTTCCCTCTGCGTCATGTCTCAGTGTAATGCATGTTAATATTGTTAATCCTGTTCTGTTCAAGTTTAAGTGCTTGTGAAAATTATGCTCATAGTTCCGTATGGCCCATACCTCTACCACCACCCTAATCATCATGCTGTGCCAGTCAGTGAGAAGCAAGCTTATAGGAAAGAGGGGGTCCTTTCTGAGTGTGGACACCCAGTAAGAAACCCCAGACGATAACAGAGCAGGAGGACCATTTGAGGGTTGTGCCAACACTCAGATTTCCAAAGCTGGCCCAGCTCCTGATCAAAAGCAGGAACGAAGAGCGTCCCCCAGGATCCCCACCCATCCAATCAGAAGTCATTCGTATTCCTGTGCAGTCAGCGGTTTGCAGCCAGGTTTGGCTGGGGAGGTCCCACCGCTCATTTCTCTCCTAAACCTCCCTGGTGTGCAGCCAAGTCTCCATTTTATGCAAACTTTAAAAACAGAAATGTAGGAAGAAAAACGATTCCCATGAAGGATGGAAAACTAATCTAACAAGAGATTACAGCAGTGCAGAGGGCTGTTGGGGGATCCGGGCACCTTAGCAGAACAGCTCCCCGAGGGTAGGCAGCATCTCACATCCTTATTCATATTGTCCTGCACACAGACAGCTGTCATGGACAAGAGCATGAAGTCAAAATAAGTCAACTCTAGGAAGGTCAGCTCTAGCAAGGAAGCATGTTAGGAACTGCAGGGCACTGAAATAAGTATAGTTCCCATCCTAAAGAGTTTATGACCTGTCTAGGAGAATAACGCTGAAATACCTGAAAAAACTGTTGAAAGCAGGTTCACTTCAAAATTCACCAAAGGAGCCAGGTGCGGTGGTTCACACCTGTAATTCCAACACTTTCGGAGGGAGGCCAAGGCAAGCAGACTTGAGGCCAGGAGTTCAAGACTGGCCTGGCCAACATGGTGAAACCCTGCCTCTACTAAAAATATAAAAATTATTGGGGCATTGTGGCACGTGCCTGTAATCCCAGCTACTTGGGTGCCTGAGGCAAGAGAATCACTTGAACCTGGGAGGTAGCGATTGCAGCGAGCCGAGATGGCTCCACTGCACACCAGCCTGGGTGACAGAGCTCCATCTCAATAGATAAATAAATAAATAAATAAATAAAATAAAATCCACCAAAGGAATTTAAAACACAAGAGAGTACACACCAAAAAAAAAAAAAGGCTTTTGGAATTTGGATAGTTTGGAAAGGTCAAGAAGGCCGGGCACGGTGGCTCACGCCTGTAATCCCAGCATTTTGGGAGGCTGAGGCGGGCAAATCATGAGGTCAGGAGTTCGAGACCAGCCTGGCCAACATGGTGAAACCCCGTCTCTACTACAAATACAAAAAAAAAATTAGCTGGGCCTAGTGGTGGGCACCTGTAATCCCAGGTACTCAGGAGGCTGAGACAGGAGAATTGCTTCAACCCGGGAGGCAGAAGTTGCAGTGAGCTGAGATCCTGCCACTACACTCTAGCCCAGGTGACAGAGTGAGATTCCATCTCAAAAAATATAAATAAATAAAAAGAAGGCTAAGCATATGAGGTGGTGCTGCCCTTGGTGTATCAGATGTCACCAAGGATTTGGGCAAAAATGTAGAGGAGGAAAAGAATGAAGAGACCCTGAGACCTGGGAGTAAACCGGTTCATGTGGGACTGACTCATATGTGGAAGGATAAAAGGAGATGAGATTGCAACAGTGGGCTAGGGTAGATCTAGAAGTGCCTTGTGTGCTGATCCAGGGGCCTAAGTCTTTATTCCCTATGCGCTGGGAAGCCACTGAGAGCAGCGGCAAGGAGGTAGCAACCGAGTACGGCACTGAACAGTGAGAGCGCGGAGGCTCAGGATGAGCTTGAATTTCTGTTCCATCACTAGTCAGTCAAGGTTCCTATCCATCTCCAAGGCTGTCTCTTCAGAGACAAAACAGGGATAATAATAATCCTGTCCACTGATTCATAAGGTCGCTGTGAAGTTTAACTGGAATAACAGATGTACGTAGCACTATGCCCGGCATGCAGCAAATAATTAACAGATGGGCAAAGGCAGGAATGGCCAATGTGAGAGGCAGCACAAAGGAAAGGTGAACCAGACATGAACCGGATAACAGAGTTTAACGCATCCAAGAGCCCATGTCTAGGAGATCAGCATAGACACTGGTGCCCAGAAGGAAAATGGGGGAATCCAGAGACAGGGCCAATTTAGTGGGCACCAGAAGTTCTACAGACACTGTTGGGAGACTCGGACTCAGAACATCAGTCAGACCTGTGCCATGGATCTGGGGAAGGGATCCCAGGGGAAGGACAGTGTGTAGAGAAGTGCTATGGGACAAAGATGGTGGCCCTGGGGAAATGCTCCCACTAAGGAGCAGGAGAAGGCAAAGAGGTTAGTAAAGGACACAGAGAAGGAATGGAGAGGAAGCAGAAAAATTAGGTCCCCAGGAACAGACAGAGTGATCGACAGAGTCGGGAGGTTCAGGGAGAGCAAAGAGAAGAAGTGCTGTTTAGGGTGTGTTGGTGACTTCCACAATGAGCAATTTAGTAAAGCACGAGTGGCAGCCGTGAAGGGGGCGCAAGTCTAAATTTGGGAGGCCGGCCACTGAGCAGAGAGGAAAACCGTGGGGCTGAAAGTTGAGGAGTCTCTGTGTGAAAACATTTCCTCTCGATGGGACCCTCTGCATTCCAAAATTCACAAAAGGCAAAGAAAGCGAGGGGAGTGACACCTTCTGCTGTTAGAGACGAGTTTTTTGGGAACTGCTCCAGAAACATGGCTCCTTTCCAGCTATTCTAGGACAGTGGCTGCCGCCCATTTCAGCCTCCTGTCAGGAAGCCTCTGAGACAACAGTGTTGTCAACAGGTCTTTGGCTGCTTCTCCTTTCTATTCTGTTTGGCAGAAAAATAAAGAGGTGCATAGAAGAGAGGGGGATGCTCTGCAAGGGGAATCTTCAGGGAGAGGACAGGAGTTAGCAACTAGTTTTAGAGTTTGCACAGCTTCTAGCAACCCCCTCCATCCGATAGCTGCCAATCCTAACCATACCTTAGAATCACCTGTGATGCTCATAAAGCTGCTAGCAGCTGGACCCCACCTCAGACATGGAAGGGAGCCCAATAGTCTGGTTTTCTTTTTGTTTTGAATTTACTAGGAGATTCTAATGTGCAGCCAAGGTCAAGAACCACTCCCCAAGAGGTTCCCTCTCATGAACACTTAAGGCACACGTGCCACAAACAAACAGAATTTTTCAATGACTGATTTTGGAAGTGCTGGTTAGAAAGTCTAGCTTAGCAAACAATAATAGGTTTGGCTTGTGAGCCAACACCATTTGATCGGTATGGGCGGGCTACAGAGAGATGAGAGGGACCCTGAGCCAGGACTCAGTCAAAAAGAGCACAGTGGTCAGTGAATGATGTCTACCCCAGGTTTTGAGGAAGGGGGGGATGGCTCATATGTAGCCACCCTGGGTCTAGCTCCTCTAATCCTATCATGGCCTCCACAAAATAGACTCAAACCATCTCAGCTTGCAGAGTCCAGGAGCCCTCCACCCCAGCAGCTCCTGGGCAGGATGAGCATTGGCAACCTCTCTGGCAGCAGTTCTGTGTCCTCTGCAGAGTAGCAGTATGGAATGCAATGCTCAGGCCCACCGGAGTCCTCCTGAATCAGACACTCAGGGGCTGGAGCCCAGAATCTGTGTTTCAACAATGGATACATACTATCGTTGAATAACTATTACTCTAGTGGACTTAAAAAAAACAATGCACAGATTCTTAAGCTCCACCAGGAGTCACTAAAACAGAACCTTTGGGGACAGAGCCCAGAAACATGTATTTTTTAAGTACCTAGTGCTGAAATGGTGCTAATGCACAGTCAGGCTTGAGTATCACTGACCTAGTATTGCTCTCTGTTGGTTTCATTTCCTCAACAGCATTACTAGAAAAAATCAAACTATTCACAGAGACCTGCTTGATGATAATTACCCTGGCAAGGTGCTCAACAATGCATACAGCTGGTCACCACCAGCAGTTCCCCTACCCTCTCGGCAGCTTATTTTCTCCATCTGCAAAATGAAGATGCTCTGATCTCACAAGACTGGGTTGCTGTGGCGACCATGGAGTGAGAGCACCTGGCTTAGGGTGTGTCCATGTGTTGAGTACTCAATGATTCTAGTTGAAAGAAAGAAAAAAGGAAGGAGGAAAAGAGGAAGAGGCAGGCACAAGACAAAATGAATCTCTCCGCTGTGCACATGGAGCCTTAGCTTCGATTCCAGTTGAGTAAAATTATGAAGAAGATGATTCCCCATATGGAGCACAGATAAACACCCTGTGGCGAGTCACTCACTCCCCGAAGGCCCTCTGAAGGATCACGCATGTCCTGACTGCACAGCCTGCTCCTGTAAGTGTATCCTTTTGTTTTGTTCCTGTCAGAAATCATGCTACAATAATTATTTTAACTGATGTTAAAAGAGCAAGCTCATGTCAACTCTTGGCTGGAAGCTTCTGGAAACCAAGACACCAGAACATCCGTTTGCCTCACCCTGTCACAGGTGAAAATTTTTAATTTACCTAGGAAATCGAGCAGGCCATGGGAGAGGGGCAGGCAGCATGGTGTGATGGTTTGGAGGCAGCTTCTGCAGGTCAGATCCTCTGTCTTCAGCTGGTGGTGGAATGACCAGTCCTACAACAGGACCAGTTGAATCCTCCTGTTCACCTTGGCTATTTCATGCCAGTATCTCTATGGCTTCCTTCAGCCCCCAGGGTAAAGCACGAGTTCCTCACCTGCCTTTCAAGCCTTCCAGATCTGTCCCTCCCCTCTCACAGCTCCCACTCTCCTCTTCCCAGAGGAAGCTCCACCTCGGTGACCCTTTGAGAGCCATGGAATATACCCTTAACTCACATGGCTCCCATACCTTTGCCAGCCTCTCTCCCCCTTTTTTGAGTCATCCTCATCCTTCGAAGCCAAGGCCAAGTCCTAGAACTAAATGAGCCTCCTCTATCACTCTCAGCCCCAGTGGCTCACTTCCTTCTGCAAACACCTAACTCCTCTGCCTCCAATCTCTACCTTGTTTTGAAATTACCGTATTTACCGTCATCCTTTCCACCCCTTTTATCTTATGAACACTTGACAGAC
Source organism: Rhinopithecus bieti (assembly GCF_001698545.2). NCBI lineage: Eukaryota > Metazoa > Chordata > Mammalia > Primates > Cercopithecidae > Rhinopithecus > Rhinopithecus bieti. Next base: position 191,197 of record NW_016814470.1, read on the forward strand.
ATGAGTAGGGTGACCTAGTAATTCATTGTCTAATCAGGATCACTTTTGAAAAGAGGCACTATTAATAATTGTATCAGGATAACAAGCATAAGCAATGATTGTCCCAGACAAAGCAGGATGTCTGGTTACCTTAAAATTAGTCCCATCCTAAGTCTGTTTATATCCCTCTCAGCACCTGGGCCTTATAAACATGAGTTGATACAGTGAAATGCTGGGAACTAAACTCACTGTTGATGGAGGTTTAGGAAGATTAATCTGGCAGTGCTGTGTAGGGTAGATGAGAGCTAGAATAACAGCTCACAGTTATGAATAGAAATGAGTAAGTGACATGCTGCTTTTATTTCATTCTCTATAGAAATGCAAATGCAGCTCAAGGGCTGATGTAAGGTTGAAACAAGCCTTGCATGAGAAATGCAGTTTGCATAGTTTAATACAATTTAATATCTACTCATGGCCAGCTACGCATCTGTCTCTAATTCCACAGCCACAGTCCTTTCAAAGTCACTGCCTTTGGATGTAAGTTTCTCAGAGAGAATGAGCCTTGTGTCCAATGCCTGGAAAGCAACAGCATTTGGCCACCAAGTTCCTCTTCATCCTCACCAAGCAGCTTTTCCTGTTTTGTTTTAGCTCCAACGTTAGGACAATGGACAAGTCAATCAGTCCAGATTACCCTGCACCAGGGAGGAGAGACACCTGACAGCTATACCCTTCACCAAGATCATGGGGACAAAGGCACAAGGGTAATAGAAGCTGCAGGGAGAACGCAATTCTCATCAACCCTTGGGGTTGCCGCATTGTTTTTGCTCTGTTTTCCAGAAAGTCTTTAACGGAGGAGAAAGGGTGTGGAGGAAGGGAGGGCCTTGCCTATTAGTAGATATTTCAATGCAGTCATCACCCTCCCGCCATTCAATGTCAGGGATCAGCCCTTGCAAAGGAGCAGTCATTGGACAATGGGCACAATCAGGGCTCTGGGCTTTTCTGTCCTGCTGCACATTAGACCCGCCTTCCTCTGCTGAAAAGGCTGCTTTTCCACTAAGCATGCCCTATGTATGGAAAAAACTTCCACCTCTGGTTTGCTCTCATTTGTACCCACCCACTGCAAACTAAAATTGCATGAAGCAGGGGCCAAGACGGTTTTCCTAGTACAACGAATATCTGCCAACTCTAAATACAAAGACTTAGATCAATGATGACTAGTCAATTATGGAAACTTGAGAAAGGGGACTATTTATTTATTCCTTACCTTTCACTGAGCAGTTTAGAGGCTTTCATTGGAAATATCATTAATCATCTGAAATGCCTTGCAATAATACTGGTATCCCCATTTTACAGTTTATCATGTACTAGGCTCTGTGGTAGGTTCTGGGGATACAGACTTGAACCAGACATAGTCTTTGCTTTCAGGGCATCTGCAGTACAAAGCAAATGTCACAGAAGTTAAGTGACTTGTTCAAGGCCCCTTGAAGTCCAGCTTGGGAGACTAAGAACTCAACATCCCTGTGGATCCTGCCAGCCCTGCCAACTTTCCCAGAGAGGCCCAGCTGTTGAGCTTAATCTCAGAGTCACCGGAACAACCACTTCAAGGTTGAATTAGTCACCCCAATCACATGGGAACATTACCTAATTAAGTGGCTCTGCCACTTGAGGGGCAAGGAGAACTGAAGTCGGATGTTGGGAAGCACAGGTTACTCTTCCATGACAACAGGTCACATGGTTCAAATCCCGGAACCATGGGCAGGACCAGGTTGTATAAATGAGGTTCAGCTGCCCCGGCTCCCACTGCCACCCTGGCACACAAAGGTCATCTCATCCATTTGCTCCGTGTCTTCATATTTGCTATTCCTCATCCCAGAATCATGGCCTCTTCCTTCTTCCCTCTGGATAATGCCTCTTTTCCCCGCATTGCATCTTACTTATTTATTTTTTAAATTGTCCCTGGATAATTCTTACTTGGCTTTTAAGATTCAACTTAGAAATCTTCTCTTTGAGTCTCAATTTCTTCCTTTGTATTAAGGGGACAATAGTAGCTTCTACTACACAAAGTTGTTCTGAGGATTAAAAAATAGATAATGTGTAGAAAGCACAGTGCCCAGGATATACAAAGTGTTTAATAAACATTGGTTGTTACTGTCATCATCATCACTCTGCTCTGTGATCCCAAACTCTGGCCAGACTTTAACCGTTGCAATGCACCTCCTGACTGCACTGCACTCATTTATTCCTGTCTTCCCCATTAGGCTCCGGGCTCTTCCATGGAGGGAAGCATATCTCCAGTGCCTGGCACACAGTAGGTGTTCAATAAACCTCCTGCATTATTTGAATCAACGAATAAATCCATACTAAACAATAAGCCCTCCTCCTGCGGGTCTGTGTGTCTCTGTGACCTGTCCTCCCTGTGAAAGGCACAGGAAGAAAATAAAGGAAGAGAACAGAATGTTCTTGATGCTACTCAGAAATATTCTCAGACAAAGATTCTACAAAATTCATTTGTACTTTGACATTTTATGGCCTTCATTTTCTCTGAGTGCTTTCTATAGATGCTGTTGTTATTTTTTTCACTCTAAGGACAATGCTCTCAAAGCCACGGTTATAAGAGAAAGTGGAAAATTAAAGCAGGCCAGGCGCGGTGGCTCAAGCCTGTAATCCCAGCACTTTGGGAGGCCAAGACCGGCGGATCACGAGGTCAGGAGATCGAGACCATCCTGGCTAACACAGTGAAACCCCGTCTCTACTAAAAAAAATACAAAAAAACTAGCCAGGTGAGGTGGCGGGCGCCTGTAGTCCCAGCTACTCGGGAGGCTGAGGCAGGAGAATGGCGTAAACCCGGCAGGCAGAGCTTGCAGGGAGCCGAGATCCGGCCACTGCACTCCAGCCTGGGCGTCAGAGCGAGACTCTGTCTCAAAAAAAAAAAAATTAAAGCAGATCCATGCGGCCTCAGCACAATGAAAGCAAGGTAGGCCAAAGAGAAGTCAGGTAATGCATGGATTTATGGTCCAAATCATAACCTGTTCGCATAAACCACCAACGTCACAGGAGGAAATTCCAGTGGCAATATATTTTGAACAATATTCAATACAATATAATTCCAGTAAAGGCCCTTTGAATTAGGTATAATCTTTTTCCATCCTAAGATCTTTATATTTGACTTAAATGGAATCCTGTATCTGGAAAGGAGCTGAACGTGTATTAAAAGTGACCACTATTTGCTTAGAGAACTAACAGTTTTAAAGAGGTTAGTCTTAGGGAAGTGTAGGTGTTAGGAAACCTGCTGCCAGCAACGTAAACTCTGTGGCCAATGGGTTTAGCTCAAAGGTTTTAATGCAATTTAAAAGGTCAGTTTACGCCTCACAGGAGACTTATCAGTTAGCAGAAGCTCAAGGTCAGCCTAAAGGCAGGGAAGAAATGGGTTTAGTGTTCAGCATAGGGAGAACCAAAAAATAGGGTTTGGAGAGCAGGTAAATCTCAGTGACATTACTACCATGAAAACAAAACAAAACAACAAAACGAAACTACTTCTATCACATTTCAGGTCAGCGTGAAGGTAATCTAATGACGGACAGTTGTATATGACCAGGATGGAATGTAGGAGCCTAAATCTAACTACAGCAGAAACAGGGGACAGTCCAAGGAGCAAGCTGCCACTTTCTATAGACCAAGGGAGATGGTGCCATGTGAGCAGATGGGAGGATATGCATCACTGGGGTTCAGAACTTTGCAGCCAGATGCCTGCATTTAAATCCATGCTTCTGCCGCTTGGTAGCAGTGGATTTAATGTCTCTATGCTGAGGTCTCCTCATCTGTGAAATTGAGACAAAAATATCTGCCTTAGATGGCAAATGTGAAAAATTAACAGGCCTATCCTTATAAAGTGCTTAGCCCAGGGTCTGGGACACGGTGAGCATTCGATCAACATTAACCATCTGTGTCACTCTTAACAAGGGCAAGGGGCATGGAGAACCTGGACCAAGAACCATACTGCCCCATCTCACATAGCAAGATTTCCCAAGTGTGAGATTTTGAGACACCTGCTTCTTCTCCGTAGTGATAAGCAGTAAATTCCTTAAGCTACAAGGGCTGGGAGGCTTGTCTTCAAGGGCAGCCACAATCAGAAGTCCGAAGAAGGCTATGTGCTTTCTTCCTCTTTCCAGAAAAGCCCGAGATTGAGAAGGGGGAGAATACTTTAAAGAGGAGTCCCTCCTACTACAGAGATCTCAGTATAACAGCAGAAATGACCCTGTGCCTCCAAACATGTGGTTCAAGAGGCAGATCTAACACGACTCTTCAAACTCTTCATACTCTCAGATTGTGTGGGTTTCTGTGAAGCAGGCAAACTCAAGAATAAGAGAAATATTCCAGGCGTCAAAAACAAGCCCAGGGAGAAGAGAAGATGACAACATGTAACCAGCAGCTGCCTTAGAATGCAGGGGGCAGCCACAGTGCCACCTCTGCAGGAGGATTTACCAGTTTAAATAGGTGGTTCTCAAAACCGCAGGCAATTTTGTCCACAGAGGGACATTTCGCAAAGTCTGGGACATTTTTTGCTTGTCACAGCTGAAAGAGTTTCTTACTGGCATCTATTGGGTAGAGACCATGGATGCTGCTAAAATTCTAACAGGACAATCCCACAAGAAATAATTATCTGGTCCACAAAAGCAACAGTTTCAAGGCTGGGGAACTCTGATGTGGATAAATCAGGCCTGGGTAGACAGTACCCATGACATAGAAGGAAAGTGCCTTGAGAAGAAACATGTTTGGGTACCCAGCTTTAAAGAGGTTGGTCTTAGGGAAACTGATGTGCCAACAAGGCAAATTCCATGGCCTGGCATTTGTTGCAGCAACAACAGTAACAACACCACCTACATAGTATTTACTATGAGTCAAACAATATTCTAAACCCCTTATCTGTAACTCATGCAATCCTCAAGACAACCTCTGTGATAGGTACTATTATTACTCTCATTTTACAGATGAGGAAACTGAGGCACTGGACCTTGCCCAAGGTTCAGAATTACTAAGCAGCAGAACAGAGGTATTAACCAGGGAATCTGGCTTCAGAGTCTGCTATGGTTTCGCTGTGTCCCCATCCAAATCTCATCCTAAACTGTAGCTCTCATAATTTCCACATGTTGTGGGAGGGACTGAGTGGGAGGTAACTGAATCATGGGGCAGTTTCTCCATACTATTCTCGTGGTAGTGAATTAAGTCTCACAAGCTCTGATGGTTTTACAAATGGGATTTCCCCGGCACAAGCTCTCTCTTGCCTGCCGCCATGTAAGGCATTCCTTTGCTCCTGCTTTGCCTTCCGCCATGACTGGGAGACCTCCCCAACCATGTGGAACTGTGAGTCAATCAAATCTCTTTCCTTTATAAATTACCCAGTCTCAGGTATGTCTTCATTAGTAGCATGAGAACAGACTAATACAGAGTCCAGGTTCACATGGTAGGCACTTGATACATGTGTGATGAGTTAATGGAGAAAAATAAATGGACATGGCTATAAGCAAAAGCATGCTTCAAATGTATAAAAAAATACAAAGAGAATACAATTGGGAACAAAAGGACATTGACTTCTGCTCTGTTTCTCCAAACTAACCAAGGAGTGTGCATCCCTGGTAGGGAAGGAAGACAGTTGACACGGGAAGTCTCCACTTGTCAAATTCCTACGTCATCAAAAATCAGATCACATCATCACTGGGAGGAAAAGATAGACCACTAACATACAAAGACAGTGCCCAGAAGACTGTGCTATGATTCATTTTGTTCCCCAAAGACTAAGATTTGTGGCCTAAGTGATAAGTTATTCTGTCTGTCAAAACTTTGTTTTAACTGTAATCTGGCCTGGAAACATAACATAGTGGGGAATTTAGAAGTTATTTTAAAAACACCTTTTTATGGTTTGGGTTTTGTGTGTATAAGTGTGGGAGGGAATGGAAATTTTGAGAAAAAAATTAAAGTACATAAAATACTCATTTTTTCTTAGAACTATTTATAGTCCTAAAGTCACTGTGTTACGGTCGAAATGCACAAAAATATCTACTCTGTATAACTTGGGTTTACTTATAAGAGGACCACATTTAAGATATGGGTATCAGAGTAGAGTTTGTTCAGACACTAATAAATTTATAATGTATTTATTTTTCAATATTGCTATAAATTGAATGACAAGCTTCCAAAGAAAGGAATTTGTACTCTCAGATTGTGTAGGTTTCTGTGAAGCAGGCAAACTCTAGAACAAGAGAAATATTCATATATAGAAAAACTAAGGTTTTTTTGCCTTTGAACTCAGTAGTGATTAAATACTAAAAGAGTTATTTAAGAAATCAGGGCAGAGGGGGTGTTATAGAGAAGGAACACTCAAAAGTCAATGTGTATCGTTTTTGCCATAAAAAATGTGTGCCGGTAGCCCCAGTTTTCCTCGTGTCTCCAGCTTACATCATCCCCAATGTCCACTTCCTCTGATGGTCTCTCAACATCTTCTGCAAACAGAATCGGTGACCCAAGATTTTTTTAGGTCTCATATTTCATTTCTTGATTTGGAGCTCACCCACCAGGGAACAACTCCTTTCATAATCTAGAGATGGAGGGATGTGAAGGAGGCAAGAGTTAACAATAGGAGTCAGGCAGATCTGCCTTGATGGAAGAGGAATCATTATGGCTTCTTTCTGGTCTTCCTGTCACCAGGTTAACACTAAGATGGCAAGGACCAAGACTCCTCCACAGGAGACAGTTGGTAGATACCACTAGGATGGGAGAGTGAAATACCAATTAAAGTCAAGTCAGCCAAAGTTGGGGATGGCAAAGAGGGACTCTGTCCACAGTGGAGAAGGCCATAAGCATTAGTAGAGATGTTCCTTCTATGTTCCACTTTATGCCTCCAACTCATGGGTACAAGCATACTCAGAAACAAGTCAGAAATTTGAAGGGGAATCCTGGCCCTAAACAAAGAAGAGGCTAAGATGCCAGGACTGTACCATTATTCCCAAACTAAAAGCCTGAAGATGTTCTCCTTCTGCAACATGGTAAAGGGCTTTCCAAACACAGACACAAAGTTTTAAGCTTTTGCTCCATTTTAATAGAAGCAAATTAGATTTTTTCTGCTGTTGACTTTGAATCCAAGAAATTTAGAGCAGCATGAATTAGTGAACACTGAAATTCTTTTCTTAAAAGGTCTTTTACTCCAATTTCTTTATTTTTTCATAAGCAGAAATGCTCTTAATTTTTCAGCAGCAGTCAGTTATATTTATGCCATTAGAAACAGAAGGCTTGACAAACACCAGCTGGAAGAGACACAGTGTCTGCTTTAGAATCAGCTTCCAATTCTGTAGGGGTTCTGGGCTGGACACTCTCAAATGAGAGTATGCCTTATGCTATTCTTTAAAAAGCATCTTTGTTTTCTGGTCACTCCCAAGGGGCAATCTCATGCTGTTCCCGAGACTTTTATTGCCATTTCAGTACTGGCATTTGATTCACTGCATTGTCTTCTTCCTCCTTTTCCTCCTCTTCTTTTTTTTTAATTGAGGTATACATAAAGTTCATAAAGTATGTTCACTGTAAATGTATGAATTCTTATACTTTTAAGACCCATGTAATCCCCACCTTTGTCAAGATTTAGAATATTTCCAACACCCTGGAAGGTTCCCTCATGCCCCTCACTATTCAATTGCCACCCTCACCCCCTGTTGGTATCCAATATTCTGATTTTATTTTCATCAAAAACTATCTTTGTCTATTCTTGAACTAAATATACATGGAATGATACTGTACATACTTTTGCATCTGGCTTCTTATTGCCAATATAATGGCTCTGAAATTATTTTGGTCGTTGCTCATATCAGTAGTTCATTTTAAACAGTTTCATTGAGGTATAATTGACACATAATCAATTATACATATTGGAAGTGTACAATTTGATGTTTTCTCATATGTATTCACCCATGAAACCACCACCACAATCAGATAATGCACATATTCATCACCCAAAAGTTTTTGTATCCGTTGGTAATCCTCATTTCTTCCCTTACTCTCATCCCTCCTAAACACTGAACATCTTTTTATGTGCTTATTGACCATTTGTATATCTTCTTTGGAGAAATATTTATTCAAGTCCTTTGCTCATTTATGAATCATGCTGTTTGCTTTGCTGTTGTTGAATTTTTTTTTTTTTTTTTTTTCTGATGGAGTCTTGCTCTGTCGCCCGGGCTGGAGTGCAGTGGCTGGATCTCAGCTCACTGCAAGCTCCGCCTCCTGGGTTCACGCCATTCTCCTGCCTCAGCCTCCCGAGTAGCTGGGACTACAGGTGCTGCCACCTCGCCCGGCTAGTTTTTTGTATTTTTTTAGTAGAGACGGGGTTTCACCGTGTTAGCCGGGATGGTCTCGATCTCCTGACCTCGTGATGCTGTTGTTGAATTTTAGAAGTTCTCTGTATACTCTGGATATCAATCCCTTATCAGATATATGATTTGCTAATACTTTCTTCCATTCTGTGAGTTGCTTTTATACTCTGTTGATAGTGTCTTTTTGAGGTACAAAATTTTAATATTCATAAAGTCCAGTTGGCTATTTTTCTTTTGTTCCTGGTGCCTTTGGTGTCATATCCAAGAAATCATTGCCAAAACCAATATCATGAAGATTTTGCTCTACGTTTTCTTATAAGAGTTTTATAGTTTCAGGTTTTACATTGAAATGTTTGATCCACTTTGAATTAATTTTTATACATGATGTCTTTTCCCATTGAATGGTCTTGGCACCATTGTCAAAAATCATTCGATCATATATTCTAGGGTTTAATTCTCAGCTGTCTATTCTATTCCATTGACCTCCATGTCTGTCTTTATGCCAGTGTCACACTGTTTTGATTACTATAGCTCTGCAGTAAGTTTTGAAATCAGAAAGTATGAGTCCTCCAACTTTGTTATTTTTTCAAGATTATTTTGACTATTTGGGGTCCTTTGAGACTCCATATAAATTTCAGAATGGCTTTTTTCTATTTCTTTCAAATAGAAAATTGTCCATATATATGTATAAAGATCAACTGTCCATATATATGTGTGTGTGTGTGTGTGTGTATGGGTCTATTTTTATGCTCTATTCTATTCCATTATCTATTTGCCTATCTTTACACCAATAACAACTGGGATTTTGATAGGAATTGCATTAAATCCATAGATTGCTTTGCATAGTACTGATATCTTAACAATACTAAGTTTTCCAATTCATGAACATGGGATGTCTTTATACTTCTTTATGTGTTTAATTTCTTTCAGCAATGCTTTGTAGTTTTCATTGTACAAGTTTTTCACCTCCTTGATTAAGTTCATCGCCAAGTTCTTTATTCTTTTGATGCTATTGTAAATAGAATTGTTAACTTGATTTGCTTTTCAGATTGATCTTTTTAGTATATAGAAATGCAATTGATTTTTGCATGTTGACCTTGTATCCTGCTACTTTGGTGAATTCATTTATTAGTTCTAACAATCTTTTTGTGGATACTTTAGGATTCTACATATAAGATCATATCATCTGTGAAGAGGAAAAGTATTCCTTCTTCATTTCCAATTTGGAAGCCTTTTATTTCTTTTTCTTGCCTAATTGCCTTTCCTAGAACTTCCAGTTCTGTGTTAAATAGAAGTGGCAAAAGCGGGCATCCTTATTTTGTTCTTGCTTTCACCATTGAGTATGATGTTCACCGTAGGTTTTTCTTATATGGTCTTTATCACATTGGAGTAATTTCCTTCTATTCTTAGGTTGTTGAGTCTAAGTTAGTTTTTGTATATTGTACAAGATATGGATTGAAGTTCACATTTTGTTAAAAGACTACTTTTCTCCTTTATAAAATCAATTGTCCATATATATATATATATATATGTAGGACTATTTTCACGCTCTATTCTATTCCATTATCTATTTGCCTATCTTTACACCAATAACATGCTATCTTGATTACTGGAGCTGATAATATATAGATTACGGAGTACAAGTCTTGCAATTTTCTTCTTCTTTTTAAAATTTGTTTTGGCTATTCTAGGGCTTCTACATTTTCATAAGAATTTTTAATCAGTTTGTCAATTTATATTAAAAGTCTGCTAAGAATTGTATTCGAATTGTGTTAAATCTATAGGTCAATTTGAAGAGAATGGTTATCATAACAATATTGAGTTTCTTGACCCATAAACATCGTACATTTATCCATTTATTTGAAATTTTTTTTTTTTTTTGAGATGGAGTTTCACTCTGTCATCCAGGCTGGAGTGCAGTGGCATGATCTTGGCTTACTGCAACCTCTGCCTCCCAGGTTCAAGCAATTCCCTTGCCTCAGCCTACTGAGTAGCTGGGATTACAGGCGTGTGCCACCACACCCTGCTAATTTTTGTACTTTTAGTAGAGATGGGGTTTTGCTATGTTGGCCAGGCTGGTCTCGAACTCCTGACCTCAGGTGATCCACCCACATCAGCCTCCCAAAGTGCTGGGATTACAGGCGATATTTGAATATTTTTATGATTCCATTTTATTTCATTTCTGGCATATAAGCTAAAATGCTTTATTTTGTCACTTTGATGGCTGTTTTAGGGTTTATAAACTTACATCTTTAACTTATCACAGTATACCTTCAAGTAACGTGATACCATTTTACATGCATCATAATAAGAACCTTATAATATCATACTTCCTTTTATGATAGTCTTCCAATTCATGAACATGGCATGTCTTTATACTTATTTATGACTTCTTTAATTTCTTTTAGCAATGCTTTGTAGTTTTCATTGTACAAGTTTTTCACCTCCTTAATTTATCCTTTTCAGGCATTTATACTATTACTGTTATACATAATTTACTTATACATATGTTATAAACTCTACAACAGATGAGTATTATTTGTATTTAAAGAGTCAATCTTTAAAAGATGCTTAATTTAGGAGAAATTTTAAAATATAGTTACCTATGTAGTTATCATTTTGGTGCAGTCATTCCTTTGAGAAAATCCATATTTCCATCTGATATTTTCCTTCAGCCTAAAGAACTTCCTTCAACAATTCTTATGGGGCAGGTGTAGTGTAGCACTTGTATGTCTGAAAATGTCTTTATTTTACCTTCATTTTAAAAGATATTTTACTGAGTATGAGATTTTAGGTTAACAATTTTATTCTTTTAGTACTTTAAAGATGTTGCTTCACTTGCATGAATGACAGGAGGTAGAGAATTTACTGTCATTCTTAACTTTGTTCCCATGTATGTAATATGTCTATTTTTCCTAAGGGCTTTTAAATTTTTTTTCTGTATCAGTGGTCTTGAGCAATTTGATTATGATGTGACTTGATGCCATTTTTTTTTTTCATGTTTCTAGTACTTGGAGTTTATTGACATTCTTGGATTTATAGTTTTCATCAAGTTTGGAAACTCTTCTATTATTTCTTCAAATATTTTTTCTGTCACCCCTATCTCTTCTCCTTTTGGTACTCTAATTGCCCATATATTAGCCAACCTGAAGTGGTCCCAGAGTTCACTGATGCTCTGTTCATCTTTTTTGAATTCTATTTTTCTTTTTATATTTCACTTTGGAGAGTTTCTGCTGTAATATCTTCAAGTTCACTTGTTTTTTTCTTCTGCAATGTCTAATCTGCCATTAATCCCATCCAGTATATTTTTCATCTCAGATCTTGTCATTTTCATCTCAAGAAGTTAGATTTGGGTGTCTTTTTAATATCTTCCATGCTTCTACTTAACTTTATGAATATATGGAATATGGTTTTAGTAATTTTTAATATCTTTGTTTCCATATTCTAAAATATGTGCCAGTTCTGAATTGCTTTCAATTGCGTGATTATTCTCCTCATTACAGGGAATAATGTTAATATTTTTCTGCTTCTGTGCAAGCCTGGTAATCTTTGACTAAATGCTAGACATCTTGAATTGTACCTTGTTGGGTGCTGGATATTTTTATATTCCCATACTTTGTGCTAGGATACAGTTAAGTTATTTAGAAACAGATTAATCATTTCAGTATAGATGTTATAATTTATTAGATCCAGAGCAGGACACAGTCTAGGGTTAACTATTCCCCCAATACTGACGTGAAAGCTTCCTGAGTATTCTATTCAATGCCTCCTGGATTATGAGTTTTTAAAGTATGCCTAGTGGGAACAGTCACTGTTCTTGGTCCTGAATGAATGTTGGGCACTGTTCTTTTTCATTCTCTTGGAAGATTCTTTCCTCAACCTCAGATTGTTTCCTCAAATGTGTGTGCTCATCACTCATATGCTGCATCCTTATGGAGGATCTCCTGCAGAGCTCCATAGTCTTGTGTCTGTGTAGTTCTCTCCTCTCTGGTACTCTGTCCTGCAGACCATCATCACTTGGACTTGCCGGACTCCTTTTTTTTTTTCCTAGACAAAGTCTCACTCTGTTGCCTGGTGAGATCTCGGTTGACTGCAACCTCTGCCACCTGGGTTCAAGAGATTCTCCCGCTTCAGCCTCCCGAGTAGCTGGGATTACAGGCACTCACCATTATGCCTGGCTAACGTTTGTACTTTTGGTAGAGATGGGGTTTCACCATGTTGGCCAGTCTGGTCTTGAACTCCTGACCTCAGGTGATCCTCCTGCCTTGGCCTCCCAAAGTGCTGGGATTACAGGCTTAAGCCACCATGCCCAGCCATCTTGCTGAACTCTTAAGTCTATCTCCTTAACTCAAGATGTCTAACAGGTTCTGCCTAGCATACCCCTCCCTGCAGCAAGACTAGGAAACTCCCAAGGCAGTAAGCTGGGGACATTTTATGACTCAATTCATTTATTTTCTATCTCTGAGTGATAACTATCTTTTGTTGTCTAAAGTTCCAGGTTTGGAAAAACATTATTTCATATACGTTATCCGGGTATTTTTGGTTGTTTCAAGTGAGAAGGTAAATCCAATCCCTGCTGCTTTATCTTGGCCAGAAACAAGTTATTTTCTCTTTACTGTAGTTTGGTTTTCTCTTGTATAAACATACTATAATGTATTTCTCCATTCTCTTATTGACGGACTTTTGGGTTATTTCCAGTTTGCAGTTATTGTAAATGAAACTACTATGAATATTGTTATCCATGTGTTTTGGTGGATATATGTCCATATTTATCTTGGCTAAATACCTAGGAACACAGTAGCCAGATCATAGCATGGGCAATGTTTAGCTTTAAGATACATTGACAGTTTTTCAAAGTGGTTTACCATTTAAACTCCCACCAGCAGTGTATGAAAGTTCTAATTGCTCCCTATCCTCACCAACACTTGGTAGTGTTTTTCATTTCAGCCATTCTGACAGTGTCACACTGAGATTTTAATTTGTAGTTACCTAAGGACTAAAGATTTTGATTGACTACCTTTTCACATGCTTAGCAGCCATTTGGATATCCCCTCATATGAACTGTCTTTTTAAGCCATTTAAATTGAATGGCTTAAATTTTTCTTAATGATCTGTAGGGGTTCTTTATATATTCTGAATAAAAATCTTTTACCAAATATATTGTTGTAATGTCTTTACCCTGTCCATGGTTTATCTTTTCACTCTTTTATGATGTGTTTCCATTTTAAACATCCTCACACTCAAATGTAGTACAATTGTTTTATGGTTACTGATTTTTTTTTTTTTTTTTTTTTTTTTTCTGATTTTGTGTCTTGTTTAAGAACCTTTGCCTGAAATTATGAAGCCATTCTCATATGTTTTCCTCTAGGTGCATTACTGTTTTTTCCTTTCTTCCTATTGAATATAGAAGCAATAATTTGAGTTTTATTAATCTGAAATCTTTTCCCTTCTATAGGCTTTCTGTTCAGAATCCAACGGCAAGACATTGTCAAGGGGCAATCTAAAGTCACTGGTTGCACATCCTACTGCATTAATAATGCCTGTAACCCATCACAAGGTCCTCCGCTATTCGCATTGTGACTTGCTTATCAGTTAGCAAGACAAATATTTTACCTCACCCTTATTTCATTCTGCAGTATCTCCGTTCTCTCAGAGTTTCTATAAATAACAGTTTAAAAAAGCAGTTCCCCTTGGCTGGTGGCCATGACAATGAGATTTTAGTTCCTCTAGTTTTCATTGTTTCTAAATTCTCTATAATAAACATAAGTATTTTAATTTAAAAGTTAACCAAAAACGTTTGAGCAGTTGTGATTAAAGTGTATGTATGATTTTTCATATGTGGAACTAAAAAATACAATGTCTCACAATCTTTTCTGCATACAGTATGTTGACCATACACATTATGACTTGTAAAACAACTTGTTTGTGGAGTGTCTGCTGGGCAGACAGTAGAACAGTTCATTAATTTTAAAGCATTCTACAATCGACGTATTTTCCCTTACTAATAACTTATTGTTTTATTAAAGTCTTGCTCAAGTTTTTTCCTACTCTTGGTTTCACTTTATCCACAAATGAAGCTACAGAAAGTTTTAAAAATATAGTCATTTGCCAAGTATCTTTAATTAATTACCAAGAATAGAAGTTGAACAGCTCTTTGTGATACTGTTCATATTGCAGGAACATGAGGATGACTTCTGGGCAGAAACATCTGGAAAGAGCTACTTAAACTCTGCACCAGGGTCCTCTTTTCCTGCACTGTTATGGGACAGTTTTTGCAGAGATGTATCAAGTCACCTAAGCAGCATGTGGAAATGCATAGTTTACTTGACAGCATTTACAAATTATGTCTTTTCCTCAGAATAACTTACATTGCAGAAATGCTTCCATATGCTAAAGTTGGACACACCACTGTGCTGAGAAAAAAAAAAAGCGATGTCTTTTAGTAGCAGTTTTCATATACATACTAAACTACAGTGTATACAAATTAATAATGTTGTCTCTTAAGAATTTACCATAAATGGTTTTCTCATTCTTTATGCCCCAGCTGTCTGCTAAAGACTGCAAGTAGATTTTGCCACAAAACAATGGGTCAGCAAAAATTCAATTATGATTATCTAAGTAATGAAAACAATTTGATCACAATCGTAAGTCTCATGCTTTGATTAAAAAAATACTTTTTCCCAAAATCTTCTGTGTTTCTTAAAGTCCCAGGAGCAGAAAATTTCCAACTTCAAATTCCAAAACATGTATACTTGCAGCCAACGCCTTTCTATCCTGACTTTAGAGCAAGAGTTGGCAAACTGTGTCCCATGGGCCAAATCTGGCTCACCACCTGTTTTTGTAAATAAAGTTTTATTGGAACACAGCCATGCTTATTCATTTACACGTTGTCTATGGCTGCCTTTGTGCTGCAAAGGAAGATTTGAAGAATTGTGACAGACTTTATAGCACAGAAAGCCTAAAATGTTCACAACAACCCTTTATTTAAAAACATGTTGACTCCTGTTTTAATAAGCATTTCCTCATTTCACATCTTGCAGGAAAAAATGGATGTTACTACTGCTAGTACTGCTTCTGCGGCCAAGTTTTTGAGCACATAACCAGGATGACAGCCACAGTTCCACAAAGCTCTGATAAAACATCAAAAAGAAACTCACCACCAAGGAAAACAGTGAATCCTTTCTTGTCTTGAGTGAATGGCAATGATCTTGGTGGCCAAGATAACAAGTACACATATTTATTATATTCAAAAACTATTCTAAAATGTATGTTCTCTATATAAAGTAATCTCCACATGATTCTGAGGAAAAGGTTTAATCTATCTTTCTACTACAAAGTTCTTAGTACTGCTTTGACAAGGAGGTACCATATCCCAAGATGTGATACTTTTTGCTCAGTTTTTAAATTAAACATTCTAGAGTAACTTATAGAGTGATGTCAGCATGATGGCCAACTAGAGTTGCATGACACAAAAAGGTACCAAAACAATAAATAAACTATGCTTTGACTGGAGTTACTGATGAAGTACACTGGAAAGCACCGGGGGAGCAACAAAATTTCTATAGAGCATGGAAGCCCAGGATAGCACCACAGAGAGGGAAATGAGATATCCTCCCTCTGCCATATGCTATCCCCCACCGGGATCAGCTCAGAGCCAGGGAAACTTCTTCTCACGGGGAAAAAGTAAGCTGGAATCCTTCGCCCCATCACCTCCACAGACAGGAACAGTCATTGCTATAAAAGGGTCTCCTGGTACTTACAGGACCAGAAACCCACGTGGAGAGTTACTGGGCGTTCATGTGGCTGCATTGCCCCAGAACAGGAACCACATTTTGGCATTCCAACCCCCATGACCTCAGCTGCTACAGCATGATGCCATCTTGAAACTTGACCTATTGCTGGAGTGCATCTTGTGTTGTGGGTCAGTAGCCACCAATCTCCTCCATCTCTGAGGTTCCACCGTCATTCCCCTACATTCATAAGGGTGCCTGCAGCACCAATACACCAGCTGCCCAGAGCCTAGGCCCAAAGGAACAACCAAGACCACAACATCCGAATTCATCAGGTACCCTATTCCCCAGGGAAACAAGCAAACCTTCACAGTGGGGAAACCCGGTGAAGTCACCCAGCTCATGTGCTCTCACACCCATCATAACAGCCAGCTTGAAAGTGGCTCTACCCACTGGTGAGATCCTGGCACAGCTGCCTAGCCACCTCTGGTCCAATAGCTGGCCTAGAGATGTCTCACCTCCCTCTCCCCGCAGAGAAAGCACCACGTAACCACTCAGGCCCCCCTCCACATACCCTTGGCCTGACAGCTTGACTGGAGGTGGCCCAGAAAGAGCCCCATGCAGTCATGCAGCACACCACACCACAACTCAACAGCCATTGCAGCAGTGGCTCCACCTTCCTGGAAAGCCCACCAAACAGCCTGCTGGCCCACCACACCCACACATGCTTAGCCTGACAAGCAATCTGGCACCCCCACTGCCAGCAAACCTGCACCACTGCATCACAAATTCCTACAGCCTAGGCCATTGAGAAAATTGCAGATACCACAGATGAGGATCACAGTTGAAAAATCTGTACAGAGACCACGTTACTGAATCCACCCAGAACCAAAGTCAATATACCATTCCTGACCAACACCCCAGGATCCATCTGCAGGGAAAAGGCTCTTCCTACGAAAGTTAATCCACAAAATTACAAAAATGACTGTTTTACTAGATGCACAGACATCAACAGAGGGATACAAGAAACATGAAAAAGCAAGGAAATATTGTACCCCTAAAGGAGCATAATGAGTCCTCATTAACTGACCCCAAAGAAAAGGATATTTATGAAATGCCCAAAAAGCAATTCAAAATAATGATTTTAAAGAAACTCAGTAAGATACAAAAGAATACAGACAAGTCAATGAAATCAGGAAAACAATTCATAAGCTGAATTAGAAATTTAATAAAGAGACAGATATATAAAAAAGAACCAAATAAATCTTAGAGTTCATAAATTCAATGAATGAATTTAAAAATACAATTAAGAGCTTCAACAACAGACCAGATCAAGCAGAAGAAAGAATTTCTGAATTTGAGGCAAGCCCTTTGAAATAACCCAGTCAGAAGGGAAAAAAGAAATAAGAATTAACAAGAACAAAGAAAGCACATGGGACTTACAGGACACCATTAAGGGAACAAATATTTGCATTATAGGACTTCAGAAAGAGAAGAAACAGAGAAAGGCACAGGAAATTGATTTAACCACAACAACAATACTTTCTCTAAGTCTTGGGAGAGATGTAGACATCCATATTCAGGAAGGTCAAATGTCTTTAATGAGATTCAACCCACAAAAACCCTCTCTGAGGCACATTACAAACAAACTGCCAAAAGTCAAAGACAGAATTGTAAAAGCTTCAAGAGAAAAACATCAAGTTACATATAAGTTACATGTAAAAGTATCTCCATTAGACTACCAGCAGATTTTTTTTAGCAGAAACCTTGCATGCCAGGAGAGAATGAAATGATCTATTCAAAGTGTTGAAAGAAGAATAAGCTGTCAACCAACTAAGAATACTATTTCCAGCAAAGCTGTTTTTCAGAAATGAAGAAGAAATAAAGGTCTTCCCAGACAAGCAAAACCTGAGAGAATTCATTGAGAAATCCTTATGGAATTGCTATAGCTGGAAACAGAAAGACAATAATTACCATCATGAAAACATGTGAAAATACAAAACCAGTCTGGGTAAATCCATAGTCATACTCTGAATACCTTAGTGCTGTAATGGTGTTATGAAAATCTTTCAGTTCTCTAGTATGAAGGTTTAAAGCCAAAAAAAGTAAAAAACATCAACAACTACAATTAGTGGCTGAGGAACATACAAAAGATATAGATGTAAATTAAGGCAACCAAAACACAAATTGGGGTGAAGGAAAATGTAAAGTACTTTAATGCAACTAAAGTTAAGTTGTTTTAAACTTGAAATAGTTTATTATAACTGTTTATGCTGCCCCCATGGTAACCACAAAGAAAGAAATTACAACAGATATACAAATAAACATGAGAAAAGAAACAAAGCTTAGCACCACAGAAACCCACTAAACCACACACGTAAACAAGCAAGGAAGAAAGAAACAAAGATCTTCAAAATAACCAGGAAACAATTAACGAAATGGCAGAAAACTTTACCTATCAATAACAACCTTGAATGTAAATGGATTAAATGCTCTAATTTAAAAAAATAGAGTGGCTGAATGGATTAAAAAAACACAAGATCCCACTATATGGTGCCTAAAAGAAACTCACCTTGCCATTAAAGACAAACACAGACTGAAAGTGAAGAGGTAGAAAAACATATTCCATGCCAACGGAAACCAAAGGCAAGCAGGAGCAGCCATTCTTACATCAGATGAAATAGACTTGAAATCCAAAACTGTAAAAAGAAGGTCATTATATAATGATAAAGGTGTCACTTCAATAAGAGGATATAATTATAAATATGTATGCACCCAACACTAGAGCATCTAAATATATAAAGCAAATATTATTATATCAATATTAGAGATAGACTGCAATACAATGGTAGAAGGGGTCTTCAACACCCCACTTTCAACAACAGACAGATCACCCAGACAGACAATCAACAAAGAAAAGCTGGACTTAGACTGCACCATAGACCAAATGGACCTAACAGATAATTACAGAACATTCCATCCAAGAGATGCAGAATACACATTCTTCTCAATTGCACATGGAACATTCCCCAGTTAGATCACATGTCAGGCCACAAAACAAGTCTTAACAAATTTAAAAAGATAATGTAACATGTATCTTTTCACACCACCATGAAGTAAAACTAGAAATCAACAAGAAAATCTTTGAAAACCTTACAAATACACGAACATTAAACAACATGCTTCTGAATAACCAGTAGGTCAATGAAGAAATTAAAAGGGAAATTTAAAAATTCCTTCAGACAAGCAAGAATGGTTAATAGGTTTTTTGGTGCTTTTCTCCATTACCTCCTGTAACTCCTACTTCAAAAAACAAGAAAGATTTCTAATAAATAATTTAACCATGGACCTCAAGAACAAACTAAACCCAAAATTGGTGGAAGGAAGGAAATAATAAAGCTCAGAGTAGAAATGAACAAAAGACACACACATAAAACTAAAGATCAAAAAATAAAGAGTTTGTGTTTTGAAAAGGCGAACAAAATTGACAAACTTTAGGTACACTAACTAAGAAAAAAAAAAGAGAAAAGACTCAAATAAATAAAATCAGGTATGAAAAAGGAGACATGACAACTGATAAACAGAAAAAGACTATTATGAACAACTATTTAAGAACACAGAAGAAATGGATAAATTCTTGGACATATACAACCTACCAAGATTAAATTATGAAAAGACAGGAAATCTGAAGAGATCGATAGCATGTAAGGAAGTTGAATCAGTAATAAAATGTCTTTAATCAAAATAAAACCCAGGACCAGATGGCTTCACTGTTCTATTCTACAAACAATTTAAAGAAGAACCAACACCAATTCTCTTCAAACTATTCCAGAAAATTGAAGAAGGAGAAACACTTCCAAATTCATTTTACAAGACCAGAATTATCCTGATTCCAAAACCAGACAAGGATACAACAAAAAAAGAAAACTATAAGCCAATATTTCTGATGAACATAGATGCAAAATTCTCAAAACACACTAGCAAACTGAATTCAATAGCATATTGTAAAGATTATTCACTAATATCAAGTGAGATTCATCTCAGGGATGGAAGGATGATTCAACATATGTAAATCAATACATGTGACACACCACATGAACAGAAAGACAAAAACCATATGATCATTTCAAAAGATGCAGAAAAAGCAACTGACAAAATTCAACATTCCTTCATGATAATAACTGTCAACAAATTAAGTATAGAAGGTATGTACCATAACACAATAAAGGTCATACATGACAAAGCCACAGCTAACATTATACTGAATAATGTATACTGAATAGTATAAATTATATTAACATTATACTGAGCAAAGCTTTCACCTTTTCCTCTAAGAACAGGAACAAAGTAAGGATGCCCACCTTCACCACCCTAATCAACATAGGGATTCCTAGTCAGAGTAATTAGGCAAGAGAAAAAAATAAAGGGCATCCAAATTGGAAAGAAGGAAATCATATTGTCCCCGTTTGCAATGACACAATCTTACATACAGAAAACTCTAAAGACTCTACCAAAAAACTCTTAGAACTAATTAATTCAGTAAAGTCAGAGGACACAAAAAATCAAAATTCAAAAATCAGTAGCATTTCCATATGCTAACTACAAACTATCTGAAAAAGAAATCAAGAAAATAATTCCATTTACAATAGTATACACAAACAAAATAAGATACCTAGGAATAAACTTAAGTAAGGAGGTAAAAGATCTCTACATTGAAAACTTCAAAAACAATGGAATAATATCCCATGTTCATAGACTGGAAGAATTAATATTGTTAAAATGGCCATGCAAGCCAAAGCAATTTACAGATTTAATGTAGTTCTTATCAAAATAATAATGACATTATTCACAGAAATTGAAAAAATAATCCTAAAATTCATATGGAACCACAAAAGACCCCAAATAGCCACAGTAATCCTGAGCAAAAAGAAGCATCACACTACCTGACTTCAAAATATACTACACATCTGCAATAACCAAAGCAGCATGGTACTGGCATGAAACAGACACACACGCCAATGGAACAGAACAGAGAGGCCAGAAATAAATTCACACACCACCTGATCTTCAACAAAGGTGCCAGGAACACATATTGAGGAAAAGACAATCTCTTCAATAAATAATGCTGGGAAAACTAGATATCCACCTGACAAGAAGAGACTAGACCCCTACCTAGTAAGATCAACTAAAAATGGATTAAAGATTCAAATACAAAACCCAAAATTATGAAACTACTAGAATAAAACATAAGGGAAATGCTTTATGACACTGGGCTGAGCAAGGATTTTAGAAATAAGATCTCAAAAGCACAGGAAACAAAAGCAAAGATAAACAAATGGAATGACATCGAACTTTGCTTCTGCACAGCAATGGAAACAGTGAAGTGAGGGAGTATAAATGTCCACAATAAACTGAAAAGACAACATACAGAATAGGAGAAAATATTTGCAACTATACATCTGACAAGGGGCTAATATCCAGCATATATAAAGAACTTAAATAATTCAACATCAAAAAAAAAAAAAACCAACTCAACAATCTGATTAAATAGGCAAATGATCTGAATAGACATTTAACAAAAGAAGACATACAAATGGCCAAAAAATATATTTTGAAAGGCTCAACATCACTAATCATCAGGGAAATGCAAATCAAAACCACAGTGAGATACCACCTCCCTCCAGTTAGAACAGCTATTATCAAAACGACAAAAGAAAACAAGTGTTGGCCAGGTGTGGTGGCTCCTGCCTGTAATCCCAACACTTTGGAAGGCTGAGGTGGGCGGATCACCTGAGGTCAGGAGTTCAAGACCAGCCTGATCAACATGGAGAAACCCTGTCTCTACTAAAAATACAAAATTAGCCAGATGTGGTGGTACATGCCTGTAATCCTAGCCACTCAGGAGGCTGAGGCAGGAGAATCACTTGAGCCCAGGAGGCAGAGGTTGCAGTGAGTTGAGATCGTGCCACTGCACTCCCGCCCGGGAGACAATGCAAGACTCCATTAAAAAATAAATAAATAAATAAAGATAAAAGACAAAACAAATGTTTGGTAAGGATATGGAAGAAAATGAACACTTACGTACTGTTGGTGGGACTGTAAATTAGTACAGCCACCATGGACAACATTAGGAGGCTCCTTAATAAACTAAAAATAGAACCACCATAGGATCCAGCAATCCCACTATTGCATATATATCCAAAGGAAATGAAATCAGAATGTTCAAGAAACATCTGTGCCCCTATTTTTATTGCAGCACTATTCACATTAACCAAAGTATGGATTCAGTCCAAGTGTCCAACAACAAATGAACAGCAAAGAAAATGCGGTGTATATATACACAATGGAAATATTATTTGGCCATTAAAAAGAATGAAATCTTTTCATTTGGGACAACATGGATGGACCTGGAGGTTATTATATTTAAAGTGAAATAAGCTGGACACAGAAAGACAAATACCACAGATCTCACTCATATGTGGAATCTGAAAAAAAAAAAAAAAGAAAAAAAGAGTTGATATAGAAGCAGAAAGGAGAACAGAGGTTACCAGAGACTGAGGAGAAGAGGGGAAAGAAAAGAGGTGAGAGTGGGGAGAGGTTGGTCAATGGGTACAAAGTTACCAAAGACAGGCGGAGTAAGTTCTGGTGTTCTATTACACAGTAGCTTGATGATGGTTAATGGTAAGGTATTATATATGACAAAATAGCTAGAAGAGAGGCTTTTGAATATTCTCACCACAAAAAAAAAAAAAAAATGATAAATGCATGAGGTGACTAGAATGCTAAATACCCTGACTGAATCATTATATAATACACATGTATTGAAACTCCAAATTGTATGCATAAATCTGTACAATTACTACATCAATTAAAAAATTTTAATGATAAAATAACTCATAAATCTTTGTTTCCCCATTTCTCAGAGCAAACACTTGAAGAAAGATGAGAGTGATACCTATTTGGGGACCTTTTGTTCAGGTTACTCACATATCATTCAGGTTAACTTGAAAAATTACAGGAGACAGCAAAGTAAATTGATCATGTATAAGGTATTTTCAGTTATGATCGCCTATTTGAGTAACAACAACAAGAGGAACACAGTAAATTGATTCAACCGTTAGGATTAACAAACCTGGTAATTCTAAACATTAATAAATAATACAACTTCATAATAAAAGTAGGCAGTTGTCCTTTCTGAGTCCTGATATTATGAATAGAGATGATGCAGCAGAGTAAGCGGGGTGCGGGGGGGTGGGGTGCAAATTTCCAGGTGAATCCAATGAAATGATGCTTAGACCTTGGCCAGGTTTTCCATTCAGTCAGTCATTCAACAAGGATTTTATTGAGCACCTACAACATGCCAGGCTCTATTCTAGGAGCTGGGAATAGGGCCATGAACAAGACTAGTAAGTTCCTACTTTCATGGAGCTTACATCCTAGTGGGAGATACAGTACAGTAGAGGTTTATACCTGGTCCAGAAAAACAGACTGAAACAGAAAAGAAATTAGACTATAATCAGATAAAAACACGAAGAACTGCTCCCAAGAAGGGTCATATTTAGCCAAATACGTGCACATACTCTTTTTTCTTGGCCCCCTTCTGTCCTGAATTTCCCCTATGAAAACCCTCTCTCAGGCCGGTGCAGTGGCTCACGCCTATAATCCCAGCACTTTGGGAGGCCGAGGTGGGTGGATCAATCACCTGATTGAGGTCAGGAGTTCGAGACTAGCCTGTCAACATGATGAAACCCCGTCTCTACTGTTAAAACAAAAAAAGCAGCTGGGTGTGGTGGCGCAGGCCTGTAATCTCAGCTACTCGGGAGGATGAGGCAGAAGAATCACTTGAACCCGGGAGGCGGAGGTTGCAGTGAGCCGAGATCGTGCCATTGCACTCCAGCCCGGGTGACAAGAGCGAAACTCCATCTCAAAAACAAAGAAAAAGAAAAGAAAACCCTCTCTCAGGAAAGGAGTCAACCAACTTGGTCACACTTGGATACAAATAACTGATCTCTTCTCAGGAGTCTGAATTTGATTCCAGGTAGACAGGAGGAGCTCCTAGGTAGCAGGAAGGGCTTCTAGGGACTTTCTAAGAGTCCTGTCATGTATTGTTTCTAAGGAAACATTGATCAAGGACCTGCTCAGTTGCAGTGCAGCATTAGGCTTATTCAGGCAATGGTGGATGGTTCATTTACTATAAAACACACAAAGCCTGAAGGGAAGCGTATGCAATACTGTCCATTTGCTCCTTTAGATGCTGTCTACCCTTCTCCACCCAGTCCTGTGGCCCAGGAGGCTGGCCTTTGGGGACTGCATCAAAGCCTTCTTATCTTCTGCCTTCTGCTTGGTTTGGCCAAAGGGAGTCACCAACAGGAAATGAGGGGTGAGAGGAAAGAGAAGGTGAGGTTCTTATTTCGCAGTTCCATCCCTGCCTGGCCATCAGTTGGCAGTGACTGTGTCCCTCTACTGAAGATCATGACTCCCTGTCAGGGGGTTCTCTTGCATAGCAACAGCCACAGCTACAGCTGCAACTCTATCCCTGCCCTTGACCTTGAAGGTGCCCCAAGAGAGGGTAAAAGCTCCATACTGGTCCCCTCCATTTCCAAGTGGGTTCCTTAAGTCCTGCCCATGCCTTTGTAGAGTGCTCCCACTGACCTCTCAGCTGTCCATTGTAGCGAACACATGTTGCAAAGTTGCCATTGCTCTCAAATCAGAGACCGACTCCAGGCACCAGCTTCACATTTTAAGCTCCATGATAGGGTTCGGATCTGTGTCCCCACCCAAATCTCATGTCAAATTGTAATCTCCAATGTTGGAGGCGGGGCCTGGTGGAAGGTGATTGGATCATAGGGATGGTTCCTTATGGTTTAACACTATCCCCCTTGGTGCAGTCATGGCAATAATGAGTTCTCGTGAGATCTGGTTGTTTAAAAGTGTATGGCACCTCCCCGTTCTCTCTCTTGCTTCTTCTCCAGCCATGTGAAGTGCTGTTCCCACTTTGTCTCCCATCATAGTTGTAAGCTTCCTGAGGCCTCCACAGAAGCCACGCAGATGGCCAGCATCATGCTTCCTGTACAGCCTGTGGAACTGTGAGCCAATAAAACCTCTTTGTAAATTTCCCACTCTCAGGTATTTCTTTATAGCAATGTGAGGAGAACAGAATAGTACACTCCACATTCTGTAAATTGTGCTTCCTTTCAGGATCAGTGGTGACTCACCTTCAAATAGAACAAAGTTCAGGGCAGTGACCAGAGTGACCCTAGCCTCTTGGGCAGAGAAGAAAACCTCTGGATGGCCATGGCTTACCTTCCTGTGTTGAGTGGAGGGCTGTGGGCAGACGAACTGGAATCCAAGCAGCAGGAGGGAACCCAGGACACTGGAAAGGGAAAATAGCAACAGGCAAGATGGTGAGTATGTTCCAGGCAACAGCACCCAGTGGAAGGCAGCATCACCATCTCATCAGTGGATGGGGGGGAACAGCCCAACCCAGGCCCTGGGACATGACCCAGTGAAGACACAAACTGTTGGCCCTATAGGAGGGAGGCAGCATGGTGCTGTGGCAAGGCATGGCATGGGGCAGGTGTGGGATCACATCCCAGCCTTCCTGCTTACCCTCAGGGGTGTTCTAGGTCAGAGCTTTAACCTCTCTAAGTCTCAGTCTCCTCCCCTGAAAAATGGGGATAACAACAGGAACTGGCTCAGAGGTTCAGGGGAGAACTGAGTAAGAGGATGCACCATGCCTGGCAGAGGGAGTGCTAGTGCAGCCCACATGCGGTCCTTCACGGGTGGTAGGGTCAGGGAAACGTGTGGGCTTTGAGCCTGCCAGGGAAGTTCCTCTCCTTACAGCTCATGCTTTCCTGGGAACCATTACTGTGCCTCTTTCCAGCCTTTTGATGTCACATATGTTCTCCATGGGTGGGATTAGCTGTGCTAAGCCTCACTGTCACCAGCCCTGATTAGGGAATGTCATCAAATAAAGAGGAGGTGGGGAAATAGGAGCCGGCTGAGACAGCAGGGTGTGCTGGAGAGGGCATGGAGCCAGGCTAGAATCCCAGCTCCATCATTCCCATCTGGGTGATCTCGGGTCAGTTAGCATTTCCATGCCTCAAACATTCTCACCTTCTGTGAGGATCACTGAATATGACAGAGGTAAAACAATTGGCATGGTTAGTAAGTTAAGAAGGTGAGGGAAGGAGTAGAGTTGACCAGGCAACCTGGAATGCAGCTCCTCTGAGTCAGAGGAAAACCTAGATCTTTCACTCCCTCTCCTGCCCCAAGGCCCACCTGAATGTGATTGGAAATGTAACCTCGGACCAAAGGCGAGACAAGCACTGTCAATTAATTTAAGTGCCCAAGGTCTCATGATTTCAAATCATCAGTGTCATTATTTTAAGCATCCCGGCAATGAGGCCGCTGTATCTTTTGACCATTTGTCAAACCGTATTTAACCTAAGTTAAATAATATAGTGGTTCCCAACCTTTTTGAGACTTGCAACACAACTGAGAGATGTGAAACACTGCCCCAGACCAAGAAAAACCACCACATCAGGGTGGAGATGAGGAAAACCTGCCTGAAGCTGGGAGTTAGGTCTTGTGGAGTTGGATAAAGCATCCACCATTTCTAAGAATCCAAAATTCCACCCCAGCTCCTGTTTTGTAAGTAAGTGACCAAGCAGACCACACAGAACAGACATGGACAGACTGGCTAGAGACTGTGCAATGTGGTGAGAAGCAGGGAAGATGGTCTCTGTAATATGGTGTTGCAGGCATCCTTCTTGCTGTAGTCATGGAGTTGCAGCTGAGGATCCAGAGCTCAGAACATGGGTACTAAGTATGCACACATTCCAAAGAGCTGCACTGCCTATCGAGGAACGACAAAGTGGGTGCTTGTCATCCCCTCACTCACCTCCCACCTGTATGCACAAGGAGGCTGGAGGATGGAGTTCGCTGGGTGTGGATTTCCCTGAAGACAATGTAGGAGAGCTGCATACAGCCCCTCCACTCCCCTATGGGGAAGGAAAAGTAGGAGCTCTTCCCCAAGCCAAGCAAGAGGGACAACATTCAGAGCTTGATCCAGATGCCCTGGTATCCAGGGGTACAAGGATTAGTGCCTGATTCTCCTCTGAAAAACATCTAAAGGCCAAACCTTAGCTGGAGTATCCAAGAGGGAAGAATGGAGAGAGGGCTAGGTGGGAACAGTCTGTATTTTTAGAGCCTGGAGGGGCAGGAGATGCTATGTTTTAGCACCATGGAAAGACATGGAACTTAGGTTATCTGGAAAGGAATCTACCAAAGATTTTCACCAGAAAGATTTTACTTTCTACGTTTCCTAGAAAGTAAGCCTGCGGCTTATACCCATGGAGTACAGGAGCTAGGTGAGGGAGGTGGACCTTAAGGAGTCAGCAGATTTGCATAGCCTGCAGGAGGGCATGGTGCAGCAGGAGAGCCTAGTGAGGGGGAAATTCTCCAAAGTGCCCCAAGAGAGGAGAATCTGGAACTTGGACATCTCCCAACCAAGGACAGCAGCACCAGATTACAAGGAATACCAGTCCCACTGGGAACCTCTTTGCCGGTTACCTCTCCTCTCCTCTCCTGTGCCTCACCCTGAAGGAATTCACAATGACAGTGAGTGGGCAGGGCAGGAAACTAGGAGTGTGAAGGAACCAACCAAATCCCCTCTTCCCTACTACAGGCGTCTGAGGCTACAACAGGACCAGCTTAGAGGAGAAAAGAAGTTTTTAACTGGATGAGAGATCAAAATGTTTGTATCTGACTAGACTTTTCTTTTCTTTTCTTTTTTTCTTTGAAACAGAGTCTCGTTCTGTCTCTCCGGCTGGAGTGCAGTGGCTTGATCTCGGCTCACTGCAATCTCTGCCTCCCGGGCTCAAGTGATTCTCCTGCCTCAGCCTCCCCAGTAGCTGGAATTACAGGCGGCACCACCATGCCTGGCTAATTTTTATATTTTTAGTGGAGATGGGGTTTCACCATGTTGGCCAGGCTGGTCTCGAACTCCTGACCTCAGGTGATCCACTCGCCTTGGCCTCTCAAAGTGCTAGGATTACAGGCATGAGCACCGTGCACAGCCTAGACTTTCCTTTTAATATACTGTATTTATAACAACATTCTTCCAAACAAGGGATGTATTCGGGACAATAATATGAAATTAGTGGGGAGAAGAATAAAAGAGTTGAAGTATAACTTGCCGAGGATCTAGAGCAGCACTGTCCAATAGAGTTTTCTGCGATGACGGAAACATTCTCTGTCTGTACTGTCCAGTGCAGATACACAGATCTGTGCTATTCAGGACACAGGAAGCTAAAGGTTCAGGTCTAGATGGTGATGTTACCGATGTCCTGGATAACTTCTAAAATGATTCCCCTTCTTACTCCCACGACACACAACTTCCTTTGGACTTTTCAATACTTGAAAATGAGCCTGTTCATTACACACATAATGTACTGGAAATATTGACCAAGATGTCTTCCAGCAATAGGGCAGGAGAATTAAAGACAGCGGGTTCCCAGACAGCGGTGGCAAAAGGACAGTAATCTTATAGCTGTATCACTACTGGATGCAATTTGACCTCTAAACCAAGAACATGTGCATCACAACTCACAAGTCCATGCTCCATGGTTGCATGACCTTGGGCAAATCACCTTCTCTTGCTGTGCCTCAGTTTCCTCATCTGTAAAATGGGAATTATATAATCTGTCTTCCTACCTCAAATGAGTTAATATGCAAGAAAGCACATTATGAACCCAGGCCTACAAATGTGAATCATTTGTAACACATTCTGGCACTGCTTACTCATTTAAAAAGAAAACTAGATTGGTGTGGTTTTGTTAAAAGAAAGAAAAAAAAAAAAACAGCAGCTTCATAAACGTGTTACACCTCAGTGCCTCAAAGCTCTTGGCACACTCAGTAGCCACATATTTGTACGGAGCAGTTTTGGATAATCACTGATCTGAGGTTGCACTTCCATAGCATTCAGGGGGACTTGGGGCGGGAGAGGGAGTGAGATCACATCTAGGTTTTCCTCTGACTCGGAGGAACTGCATTCCAGGTTGCCTGGTCAATTCTACTCATTCCCTCACTTCTTAAGGTCTCTGCCCAAAGGATCTTGTCTGCACAGGGCTTCCTTGAGCCTACAAAAAACAGTGGTCCCTCTCCCAGCCCAGTCCTTTTCTCCATCGCACTTACTATCTAACACACTATGTCTTTATTTAAATTTCTCTCTCTCTAGCCAAGGGAATGTAAGCCCCATGAGATCAGGGAGTTTGTTTTGTCACTACTGTATTCCCCAGCACCTAGCAGAGTGGCTGCTATATAGCAGGAGCTTAATTCACTGAATTAAAGAATGATGCTTCACCATCTTGGTGACCCCTGAAATCTCAAGATTAAGTGAAAATACTGTGAATTAACATATTCAAAAGTGTCCAAAGCCACTTCGGGAGCTTTTACAACTTTCTTTTATGAGGGATTTATAAAAATCAGATCTGCTTTTGAATTTCTATGTTACCCCTCTCCAAAAAACCATCCTTAGAAGATGACAAGATATGGCAGCAAAATGTTTGCTGGTGCCTCTTGTTACAAAAGTGCGACACAAATTATATTTAGACGTTCAAATGCTTCTTTTCTTCATTTACTGGGCCCTAGTGAAGCTAAAATGCATAGGGGTACCCAACAAAATTCATTCTGGAGTAGAATCTGAGATATTAAATGGTCTCTGCTCTGAATGGAATAGAATAAATTCCCCCAGAGGGGCAATTATTCTTTGGGCTACAATAACAGCAGGCACAGCAATATATAACCCCAGGGGCCAGAGGAAACTCTGCCAAGGGCTGAAAGTTTCTCACCCCTGCTCAGCACACTCTGTTTTAGGATACCTCACCCTGCTTGCGCATACTTAGCTAACTGGTATCTGTAGCTGTGCCCACCTCTTTTCAAAACACCAACAATCTAGCCCAAATCCTTGTTCCTCCTGACCCAATTCAAAATTAATGTTTGGAGAATGAGAGAGCATGCATGTGTCTCTGTGTGTGCAACTCGTGTGTTATTTCACTTTGATAGTTTGCTTTGGCAAACCGCTCCCAGCTTGCAACGTTTTGACAGATTGAAGGCTACCAGGGCCTTTGGCAAACAAATCACACACTCCTTTCCAAGTGGCGGGGGGAAGCTACATTCCTACCAAGACTTTCCGATTCACCTTGCAGTCGAAATAACCTAACATTTCACACCAACCAAAAAAAAAAAAAGTTATGCCATCTACCCAGTGCTGTTCTAGGTTTTAAACACTCCATCATTTCATTTCCCCGTGTAGAAAATAATGCTCACTGAAATTTGGTACAAGATTTACATCATGGAACTGGAGCTCTGGGCTTCTGTATTTGCCTTGGCCAATCCCACTCTCCATGCCCCCTACCATCTCAGCTGTAGTGAGGGGTGGATACTGTCACAGCCCCTGTGTACCTCGAATTACCTCAATGAACCACACCACTTGGGCATATCAAGTAACAAAACAAGGAAAACAAGGAAAAAAAAAAAAAAAAAAAACTACTTCCTTTCTTCCTCAGTTAATACAACCCAAGAGATATCTTGGGAGCAACCAGATCACTAATAAAATTATATCGACCTTAGCAAAAGAGAGCCAAAATCTTAGCATTGAAGTGAAATCCTGCCTAGTGCACTCTGGAGACAACAAATGTTTGCTGGCCAGGCACGGCGGCCCACCTCTGTAAGCCTACCACTTTGGGAGGCCGAGGCAGGCAGATCTTTTGAGGTCACAAGTTTGAGACCAGCCTGGCCAACACAGTGAAATCCGTCTCCACTAAAAACACAAAATTTAGCTGGGCATGGTGGTGTGTGCCTGTAATCCCAGCTACTCATGAGGCTAAGGCAGGAGAATTGCTTGAACCCAAGAGGTGGAGGTTGCAATGAGCCGTGATTGCACCACTGCCCTCCAGCCCGGGCAACACAGCAAGACTCTGTCTCAGAAAAACAAAAATATTTGCTAAGCATGCATTTTCACTGTGCTCAGCTCTGCCCTCTGCCTTCTTCTGACAACAGCTAAGCGCCTGTAGTCCCAGCTACTCGGGAGGCTGAGGTAGGAGAATGGCGTGAACCCAGGAGGCAGAGCTTGCAGTGAGCTGATATCGCACCACTGCACTCCAGCCTGGGTGACAGAGCGAGACTCTGTCGCAAAAAAAAAAAAAAAAGAGTAAAGGCAGCAAGGAAGGGGGATGGGTTACCAATATGACATTAGCCAACAAAGAACTGATTGCTACCATTGATCTCAGGGCTCACAAGTAGTACTTCACAACCATCCTATCAGACACTTACATTATACCCATTTTGCAGGTAAGGAATTTGAGGCAAAGAGAGATTAAGTCATTTGCCAAAGAGCCACACATACCTACTAAGTGGTAAAGCCTGATTTCTAAGACCAGCGGTCAGCCCCTTGGCCTGGACTCGTAACCACTGTGCCGCAGGGCCTTATTAGGACACAACACGTTTTTACAAAACAAGCATTTGCCATTTGATTACATCCACTTTCTTCCCCACTCTGCATGAGGTAGGGAAGCCTGGTGGCTTCACAGCCTCCTTTATTTTCTGCCACTGCTTGCAAGAATCATCAGAAACTAGGTGGATGCAATAAAGTTGCATTCATCCAGTCCCACCAGAGGACATTCTAAATTTCAAAATAAATGAAGCTAACCACATAAATCCCAAACTTAAAAAAATGCATTCTATTTATTTCCTCTGTTTTCTTACACAAATTAATCTGAGCTTCAGTAACCTTTCTTTGATGGCTCAGAGGCACCAAGGTGAATATCAATCAATTTGTGCAGCTCAAGGTGGCAGTCTTCGGTCTTAGGCATACAGCAGCCTGGGGCTTGAGATCCTCAGACCCTTAGGGCTTTTGGAATCTGGCTGGCATTTAGCTGTCTCCTTCCTGCTATCAGGTGTTGTTTACTGTACTGTCAGTGACCCTGTGTCCTCTTAACTGGGCTCCCTCTGGATCTGCCTTGGTCTTGGAAACATTCAGATAACCAAGCTGCAGCCAAACCAAGACCAACAGGCCCTGTGAAAACGCCTGCCTGGCTCGTGCAGAGTGAAATATTTCCATTATAGAGCGTGGACTTAAGGACACATATTCTAACTGCAAATTGGTTTTTATCACTTGTTTCCAGGTTCTTAGGTCTTGCAGCCATTTGTATTTTCTCGACCAGTACCTCTGGCAATGTAAGGTGTTCTAACACAACACAGCCTTTTTTCCTTTTTTTTTTTTTTTTTTTTTGAGACAGAGTCTTGCTCTGTCACCAAGGCGGAGTGCAGTGGCAAGATCACAGCTCACCACAGCCTCGATCTCCCAGGCTCAAGTGATCCTCCCACATCAGCCTCCTGAAAAGCTGGGACCACAGGTGTATGCAACCACACCCAGTTAATTGTTTGTTTGTTTCTGTAGAGACACGGTTTCATTATGTTGCCCAGCCTGGCCTTGAACTCCTGGGCTCGAGTGAACTGCCTGCTTCGGCCTCCCAAAGTTCTGGGACTACAGTGAGCCACTGTGCCGGCCTACACAGCACAGCTTTTAAAGACACAACACCCTTTGGTAAATTTCCCTCCTCAATGGCAGGTTTCTTGAAGAAATGGTTTCTGATACACCTTTGCAGTCTCATCCTCAAGACTAATAAATATCAAGTGAATAACAGAATGGAAGGATAGAATAAAGTGAAGGCAGAAAAGGAGAAAGAGAGGAGGGAGGAAATACCAGTCACTAAAGAAAGTGCTGCTGTCCAGGAGTTTAAGATCAGCCTGGACATGATGGTGAGACCACATCTGTACAAAAAAATTTTTTTTAAAGTTAGCTGGGCCTGGTGGCACGCACCTGTAGTCTAAGCTACTCAGGAGGTTGAGGTGAGAGGGTCGTTTGAGCCCAGGTATTTGAGGTGGCAGTGAGCTATGACTGTGCCTGCACTCCAGCCTGGGCAACAAAGAGAGACCCTGTCTCTAAAAAATAAAAATTAAAAAAAAAAGTGCTGCTCTGTGACAGTTTTCATCAAGAAAATATTTTCTAAGTTCATCCCAGAATTCCCTGTTGGAAAAACCAAAGAGCTAGGAAAAGGAAGACACTGGTAAAAAGCAGATTTCTACAAATTGGAATTACTGGTTCTAATCCCTGGCAGGAACAGAAGGGGTCAATGTTAACCCAAGGCATAAAAATCCACTTAGAGATGTAAGGAATGGGTAATTGGCAGCCCAGTGATCACACCTTGACTCCACTGAACCTTTTTGGGTACAGAATGTTCTAGCAAATCCCACAGTCAAGGAGTGAGTGATGAGGACAGGATCCAGGTACAGGCCTGTGCCAGGCATAAAGAAAAATCAATACTGTCTGAATGCTTGCCGTCATTTTACAGATGGGGGTTTGCCAGGGCAGCCCTCCAAAATCTATTTTATTTCCTCCTAGCCTGTATGCCTACCACTTAGATGGCTCCTCCCAAGCTTCCCACAGACAAGACTCTGGCAGATTCTTCTGTGGGACACTTGCACCCTCCTGCACCCCCGAGATGTGCTGTGTTCACATAGTGTCAACCATGTTCCCATACCTGTTTATGCCAGTTGCTATTGCTTTGTAATGACATAAGTATTCAAATAGTACACAAACCCATGAAAGCAAGCACAAGAAGAAAGAGCATTTGTTAGTTGTTTCTACAAAAATGAAGTTAATTGCTTTGGAAAGATCCAATAAAGGCAAGCAGCCAAGATTTAAAAAAAAAAAAAAAAAAAAACTACTGGCAAATTAGGTGTGGATGAGACAACTGCAAGTGATTAGGGGCAAAAATAATAAAAATCCAGAATCATTCTGGTACTCAGACTGCTTTGCAAATGTCTTTAAATTCTCACTGCACTTTAAAGAAACCCAAATGGAAACCTCAGATAATGCGTATGGGTGTGGTTTGTGCAAGAAAGACAATCAGGGGTTCATGAGCAAAGAAAGGCCCATGGCCCCAAATCAAAAAACTGGTAAATGGATGTACATGTGTTTTAAGTTAAAAGCAAACTGTTGAAGGTGTGTGTGTGTCATTTGTTTGATTTCCATGCTTCACCCTACTTTTGTAATTAACTAGCTAACCATCCTGGTCAGGAAAGAGAAAATTTCAACCTTATCTATTGTACATAAAAGGCAGTAATTAATCTATTCATTTACTCTTCAACAAATATTTATTAAGCATCAACCAAGTAGTAGTTTAGATGTAAGTTACACAAATTCTGGCCTGCCTTATTAATACCATGAAGTTTAATACTTGTGATCCAGGCCTGGCCTTCCTTCCCTTTGCTCCTCTTCCCCTCCTCCTCCTCCTCCTCCTCCCCTCTTCTTCCTCCACTCCCTCCTCCCCATCCTCTTTCTCCCCATTTCCTGATCACTAGCACAGAGACACTGATTGACTCCATGACCCCACACAATTATCACATATTTCTTTACCCCTGAGGGAAATTTCAGTTTTCAATGATCAATTGTACCTGAAATATCACTACTTGGGACATTCTCGTTCTCACACATACAAACACGTTTTTTGAACCCCTTTCTTCCTTTCTGTACTCAGGATCTTTTTCAATTACCCCTAAGAACAGCCACCTTTCTCTTTCTCATTTCCTCAACTCTTTTGGTTGTATTTCTAAGTGCAGTAGCTGACAGGCATTAAAGTAATAATACTTTACTGAAGTATGTATCAAGGAAAAGAAAAACTTTAAGTTTCAGAAGACTAAAACCAGACACTTGGACCTAGGGCCATCAACCTGTAAAACCCTTAAAATAATCCAGAAGTCTCCCTCATAAGATCTATAAAATCACCTTCTAACTCTGTAATCACTCTCATTACATCTGTAATTCTTCAAAAACTACTGTTCAAAATAAAAATCACCAAAATCAATTTTATTTCCTGCCAATTTCACTACTTGTTTGGCATTTGATAGTTCTGTTTTTTTCTTCACTTTCACTCGAAACAGAAAATATGTCAACCCTACGAAAGCACTCCTTGAAGTAAAGGAAGAGCATCCGGTCAAGCAGACTGGCTCCAGAGATTTTGTTGGACAAGTCAGGTAGCCATCAGCATTTATTGTACTGTTCTAGGGATAAAATTGTGTTTCCCTCCTATCACTCACTGAACAAACAAATAAAGACGTAATTGTGCATCCAAAAAAAAAAAAAGGTGCATAAATTGGAACAAGTCTTTAAGAAACATAAATAATTCTGTATCATTTAGTGCCATTTCCTTTCTAATTTTTAACAGATGACAAACATTCCTAAACTAGGGTTAGCCTACCCTTTGGTCCACATGGACTTTAATTGCCCTGAATTTTACATGGCATCCAGAACTTGTCCAAGATTCAGTGATAATCCCCAACCAGAACCATCGAGAGTTAAAATCTTAGTGCCTCTTCTGCTACTAGGTTTAACTGTGATTCTTTTTATTACTACACACTCTGAACAAGGCAGAGATACTCTTGCGATGTTAATGCCCAAGGATTCTCTGTCTCCTTCAATGAGAAGAAGCTGGTTTTCTATTTCTCTGTGGCTTGGCAAAAATTGGGGAGGGATTTTTAAATGAAATCTCTGTGTATCAGAGTTGTGACTCCCCTTAAATGTTCTTTCAGGGATTTTCTCGGCAGCTAATTCCTAATTTTAACCTGTTTTCTCTTTAGGTAGAGAAATTCTCCAGCTTTTCCAATTGATCTTTATGCATTTAGTTGCCTTGATAAATATTAAAAATCCCTTAACATGTGTGTACGTGTGTGTGTGCTTCCCATCTACCACTTTTGTCAAAGACCTTTCACTCTTAAAGTAATCATAGCCCTTTTCCCCATAACATTCTGAAAAGCATTTAAACAAAAGACACTCTAGTTTTGCTTCTTTTCTCTTAAAATATATTTACATGGCCCTAAAAGAGGGATGCAAAATGGTTGGTGTGCACCTGGTTTATGAAGAAGGGAGTTTGACGGAAATCTCAAGCTGAGATCTCCTAAAGAATCAGCCATCCTCGTAATTCACATTTTCTTTCTCTAGCACTGACAGCAGAATTCTTGGCAAAATGTCCTGCTGAGAAGCCCTGTTCAAACAATTCCTGCAGCAGGACTCTCGTGCTGGAGGCCTGTCAAGGCTTCCAGAGTTCCACCACAAGGGTAGCATCTAGCTTTCAACTACTCCCATCCTGCTAATTTCTCTTTTGTGGGCAATTTCCTTGAAATAATGCACAGTTTAGAGGTGAGTTCCCCAGGCCTCCTGCAAAGGGAGATGACCTCCATACCACACACCCTGCTCAGATCATTACAGGAGGCTAACTGTTTGCAGGGGCATTAATTAAAATTCCAGGACATAGCTATTCATACTTGGGAGGCAGAGGTGGAGGATTGCTTGAGCCCAGAAGTTCAAGGTTACAGTGAGCTATGATTGCACCACTGTACTCCAGCCCGGGTGACAAGCAAAATCCTGTCTCTTTAAAAACAAAAAAAGAAAGAAAGAAAGAAAAAGAAAGAAAAGAAAGAAAGAAAGAAAGAAAGAAAGAAAGAAAGAAAGAAAACAATCCAAGACATTAAGAAAAAACTTTGCAAAAGGGACTTCCTCCCAAGAAACTCCCTGCCTGTGCAGCCTGGGTGGCCACATTTTTGAGGGTGCTCAAGCACTTTTAGGGGTCTTTTTGATGACAGCCAGACTTACACGAGCTTAGCACGTGGTGAACCTACCTTTCATAATCTGCTTGCCCTTTTCGAACCAGTTCAATAACCGACTGTGACCTCAACTTCTTTGTCCCACATGGGGTCCTGGTGCTTAAAATGCCGTGGTCCTACAGTGACCCTGTGGGCCAACTGCGTTTCTCACTACCCTGTGGTTTTACAACAGTATTTTGGAACTTCCACAAACTAGATGCATATTTCATGTCTTGAAATATCTTTTAAACTCTTTTTTAAACTATAGTTTTAAATACAAAAAATTAGCTGTGCGAGGTGGCAGTCGCCGTAGTCCCAGCTACTCGGGAGACTGAGGCAGGAGAATGGCGTGAACCCAGGAGGCGAGCTTGCAGTGAGCCGAGATCGCGCCACTGCACTCCAGCCGGGGCGACAGAGCGAGACTCCGTCTCAAAAAAAAAAAAAAAAAAAAAACTATAGTTTTAAAAAAGGACACATGCTAATTTGTACTAGATGCCAACTTCTATCCTGAAAAGACCACCAAACATGAATATGGGCTGTCCTCCTCACGGCTCAATATCATACAGCCTTCAGAATGAAGCTTTTTCTTTCTTTTCTGACCATAAGTGACATGCATGTGAATATGTCATTGATAAAGAGGTTTGTAGTTCTCTGCGGGTATTTGGACTGCAGGCCTACACACGTCTGCTCATGTAAAAGTATACAAGCAACTACATACTGAAGCTCACACACATGCACCGTACTCAGTTAAATGCCAGGCATTAGCCCAAGGGCATCCACTTGGCAAATGCTCTAGCCCTGGTTGGCCAACCACCTGTGGCAGCATCATATATAATATGTTATATATTACAGAGCATTTTACTTTCTGTTGTAAGTTCTAGGCATTTGGGATTAATGTACAGTTATGAAAAAAAGACTACAAGATATTGTAATGATTCAACTTTGAAACAAAACTTTCTTCCTTCCCCCATTCCAGATTCTCAATCAATTCATTTAAATAGTATCCTAAAATAGTAAGATGAGCTTCATCACAGAATTGTTACCAACTGCAAGTACTTACCTGTATGGGCTGGATTTTCTTAATGTATGCAGCTAGAACAGCTGCGAAATAAACTAGATGCTAGGGCAGATATTTAAGCTGCCAACCATAAATCCTGATTTCAAATGTTGGTATTTATCAAAATTAATGCATTGATCTCATAATGTATAAATATTATAAATTTAAACTTATATAGTACATTTATATTAATAAAATACTGCCATTGTCTATTTTACATATTGAGATTTTGCATAGGATTTTGATGGAGGAATTTTTAAAAGGCTCTGTCAACCTTTTTAAAAAGTTTGAAAACAACCTCAATAACATGGACTACAGTTCCAATGCTCAGAGCCCTTATTCTAACTCTGCACATAAAGGAAGGCAACAGTCATGATGAAAGCTCTCTGAGCATTAGTTTTCTGATCTACACAAAAGGGATAATAGTACTAACTCCACTTGCCACGCATGGTTGATATGAAGATTGAATTTTAAAATGCAAGTGGAAGTCAAAAATGTTTTGCACATAAGGGACAAGAGGGAGCATCATTTTAAAATACCAGATTCAATCAAAATCTATGGTGTTGCAACCAGAGAACAATTTTTTAAAAGTTCTTTAGACAATTCTATTATGCAACCATGGTAAATATACATTGATCTGACCCCGCCTCCAGGATTCAAGTGATTCTCCTGCCTCAGCCTCCCAAGTAGCTGGAATTACAGGTGCCCACCGCCATGCCCAGCTAATTTTGTATTTTTAATAGAGATGGGGTTTCACCACGTTGGCTAGACTGGTCTTGAACTCCTGACCTCAGGTGATCCACCCGCCTCAGTCTCCCAAAATGCTGGGATTACAGGTGTGAGCCACCACGCCCGGCCTAGAAAAAATTTCTTGAAGCCTAGAGAAGGTTTCCCAGAAGGCAGTAGATTGACTTCGACCCCAAGCCATTCAGCATAGCACACAGCTCCCAAGGCCCTTCTGAATAGCAAACTTTTACACATGTCGACATATTATATCAAAAATATCGGTCAGCTTCAGACCATAAAGGTCACTTACTTTAAGAAACAACATAGTACAATGCAAATACCAAATTTCGTATTCTCCTATTTCTTTAAAAAAAGGTTCTTCACTTACCTGAGAGACCCCATGAAATGGAAAACCATGATGCTGAGGGTCCAGGCAAAAGCAAGGGCTCTTCAGAGACGTTACCAATTTTCTGCAATTGGGAGTGGCGTTCAAGTCCTACGGAAATGAACAATGTTATTTTTAGCAACATTTACTTAGGAAGATTCTAGAAGCATAACTGGGTCAGCAAAACCAGAAATGAGCAAATGGAAGATACTAAAACAAAAGTGCCCAGTTATGGTTACCAGGATTTCCCAACTGAAATCCAATTATATATGAACATGAGGTAACAAGTTTACAAGACAACCAGCACAGTGCCTGACCCACAGAAGATGTTCAGTACATTACTATCAGAGCGATCACCTCAGACTCTGAGCTAATAGGGGAGCTGGTGCTAGGCACACTAGTGCTGGAAATCCAGCCCCATCTATTACAAGCTAGTTGACCATAGATGTCATGTCACATTCATGTGTCTTGGTGTCCCTATCTGTGCAAGTTGAGTAAAACTATTGCCTAACAACAAAAAGAAATAAAGTACTCACACATGCTACAATGGGGATGAACCTTGAAAACATTATGTTAAGTGAAAAGAGCCAGATACAAAAATAGCATGCATTATATGACTCCATTTATAGGTAATACCGAGAATAGGCAAATCTATAGGGACAGAAAGTAGATTCGTGGTTGCCAGGGATTGGGGGTTGGAGGAGTTCATGGGAGGGTACAGTGTTTCTTCCTGGAGTAACAAATATGTTCCAAAATTAGATTGTGGTGATGGTTGTACAACCCTGCAAATATATTAAAAACCACTGAATTGTACACAAAATTGTGAAACGTATGGGAAACGAATTATATCTCAATAAAACTTATTTAAAAGATACTGTCTAAAGAATTCCTGCAGGTTGTTGTAAAGATTAAATGAAGGGACGCATGTGACATGCTTAGACAGTGGCTGGGACAGGGTCACTCTCAGTAAATAGTAGCTCTGATGATGCTGAGAGTTTGGATACTCGTCCTCTTCCAATCTCATGCTGAAAACTGATTTCCAGTATTAGAGGTGGGGCCCATTGGAGGTGTTTGGTCATGCAGGTGGGTCCCTCATGAATGCCCTGATGCCCTCCTTGTGGTAATGAGTTCTCGCTCTATTAGGGTGAGATCTGACTGTTTAAAAGAGCCTAAAAGGAGTGTGGCACCTCCTCCCTTCTCTCTTGCTCCCTCTCTTGCCATGTGACACACTGACTGTCCTTCCTCCTCCACCATGATTGAAAGCTTCCGGAGGTCCTCACCAGAAGCCGATGCCAGCCAGCACCATGCTTCTTGTACAGCCTGCAGAATTGGGAGCCAAATAAACCTTTCTATAAATTACCCAGTCTTAAGCATTCCTTTATAGCAACGCAAAATGAACTAATACAGTGATGCAAGAAGAGGTCAAGCAACACTTAAAATATGTTGCCACAGTGAAAACAGGGAGGTAAAACCTCTTGCCCACAAATACTACTTCATTCAGAAGCCCTCACTAAACAAAATTTCTAAAAATTGTCAAGAGAGCCAATAGTTTCAAAGGCAAGTTATAAACAGCACCAGAAAGCCCAGGATGGGCAGATAGGTTGCAATGTAATAAAACTTGAG
Organism: Rhinopithecus bieti; assembly: GCF_001698545.2. Classification (NCBI taxonomy): domain Eukaryota; kingdom Metazoa; phylum Chordata; class Mammalia; order Primates; family Cercopithecidae; genus Rhinopithecus; species Rhinopithecus bieti. Next base: position 231,757 of record NW_016814470.1, read on the forward strand.
AATAAAAGAGAGCATGGTCCAGTCTCCTCTCCTGCTGCATCTCCTTGAAGGGAAAGACAAATGAAGCAAGGTTCCAAGGTGGGCCAGGGATCCTTTCTAATAAAGGCAGAGTTCTCTAAGATCATTATTTTCTTGTTTCTTCCAGGGACTTCAGACTTTCTTTTCACCAGAAAAGGTGGGTGGGAAGATAAATGACAAGGATTTATGAAAAGATAGTCATGAGAACCAGACAATTCCATTCTCAAGGGAAAAGAATCAAGATTTTAAGTTACCACAGGCCCTTTCTGGGGATTATTAAGAAAGGAAAGCCTCTTAACTGTAATCATCCCTAATTAGCCATCAGCAACTCATGAAATTACTCCTGTATTGAAGACCCTTAAATTCTTGGCTCTCAGCCAGAAATTACACTGAGATTCATCAGGAAGAAGGCCAACAAGTGCAAATTGGAACAGTTAAAACGCTTTTGAATCGAAGGTACGGTCTTCTTGCTCTTGGCTGCAGAACAGGTCTGCACCAAGTCAGGGGATTTAACTTGGAAGTAAAATGAAGTCTTTGCCAAGTCCCTGATAACCATCAACTAATCAGTAATTATTTATTCAATAGGTGGTAGGCTCAGGGCCTCTCCAGTGCTGTGGGACTGGTTCGGGAGATGGACTGTGGGGAAAAGGATGGTGTTACCATCCAGAACAACACAGGGTAAACTGTTCATTCAGATCCTAAGTACAACTCAGACTAGCACAAGAAGGAGAATGGCTGTAGAGGGATGGTCTGGCATAAGCAAGGTAGATGGGACTTAAATTCAAGCCTTAGCCTAATGAGTTAATACATGAATTATCTAGAGTTGTTGGTAAGTGTGCACACTGTAATTGGAAAGAAATGGGTATTAGGCCAGCATTCACATTTATTAACCAGCTGACTTTTGGCAATTAACCTTTCTTCATCTGTAAAATGCCGGGGGGGATACTGTTTGTAACTACATCATAGGATTGTTGTATTAAATATTTGTCTAGACTGTATGGCCTAGGTGCTGAACACACACACATACACATCAAGAAATTACAGCCTCGATGCTGGAGAACTACACTCTTTAAACAAACTAAACCATAAATAAGTATAAAAATAAAATTGCAGTAAAAGCCATCAAAGTCCAAGGTGCCTCAGAAAGTGCCCTGGGCAGTGATCAGGGAAGATCCCTCTGAGGCAGTGGCCTCTACGTGGGGGCTTGAGGGGTGAGTAGGAGTTGGCCTTGTGGAGAGGGGAGAGAAGCATCCCAGGAGAGGGAGGCTCTTGTGAGGAGTGGGAGGAAAAAGGAAGCAATGTGGCAGAAGAAAGTGGGAAGAGCTGACTGTCTACTGGGCAGTCAAGTCCCCAGAACACAGTAAGTGAATGGTTAAGGAGACAAGAGAAAGAGAGGTGTCAAAGACAACTCCCTCTAGATTTCTGGGGGACAGAAGGAGCAAATGAAGATTTTGTGGTTGACATGGTTTGGTTCTGTGTCTCCACCCAAATCTTATCTCGAATTGTAATCCCTATTACCCCCAAATGCCAAGGGAGGGACCAGATGGGAAGTGACTGGATCATGGGGGCAATTTCCCCCATGCTGTTCTTGTGATAGGGAGTGAGGGCCCACAAGATCTGATGGTTTTATAAGGTAGTTTTCCCTGCTCTTGCTTGTTCTCTCTCACCTGCCGCCATGTAATATGTGCCTGCTTCCCCTTCCACCATGATTGTAAGTTTCCTGAGGCCTCCCCAGCAATGCAGAACTACGAGTCAATTAAATCTCCTTTACTTATAAATGACCCAGTCTTGGGTAGATCTTTACAGCAGTGTGAGAACAGACTGATACAGTGGTTATGTCAGGAAAGGAAGGGCAATATAGAAGAAAGAAGGTTTTGGGAAAAGCAGTTGTCTCCAGAGTGGGGAGACTGCCTGAACAGATCTGATGAGATGTCACCCGGAAAAACGTCTGAAATTATTAAAACCTTTGAAAACAGATTTGCAACCTTACCGCTGATAGTAAAATAAATAACCAGACAAATATTGAAGGTGTATGCTCAAACATTTTTTTACTGAGGCAAAAATTTTTATAATCAGTGCAATCAGAAAAAATCATTGGAGGCCACTGCTCTAGTATGTTTTTGGACCAACTTCTTATCGGATTTGATTTGTCACTTCTCCCTCAGGATACGGCTGATGAGTTTGCACTGGTAGTTTCCAGCTCTGCCATTCTTCTTGACTCTCACTTGAGCTTCTGTGATTAGTATTGTGTTAAATCAGCCCTGCTTTTCAAACTGGGGGTCACCACTCATGAGTTTGCCATGAAATTAATTTCTCGGGTCACAAACAGCATTTCTTAATAAGTAAAAAAGAATGAAAGATAAGAGAAAAAAAATACCTGCACTCATCACGCATAATAAGAATAAGTATTTCTTACTGTGGCTCCCAGCCAGAAAAGTTTAAAAGTCCTCATTCTGGAAGACCAGAGGGCAGCGGAGGACTAGAACTGTGATTGTGGGGAATTAAACTTAGAAGCCAAGGCAAAGCCAAACGTTATCTCAGGCCCTGAAAAGTGACGCCCGGCCAATGTTGACAAGATGGGCAAGAAAGAGCCATTATAGGTTGTGGAGCAGGGAGGGACCTGGAAAGAGTGAGGGTTCCCAAATATCCGTCTGGCAAGGGTGCACCGAGAGGGCTGAGCACACGTGCTGTCTGCAGAGCTCTGTCCGCCTTTTGAGGTTTGCTCCTGTTGATTTATAACCTTTCTTGACAGTGAACAAAAAATCTAACAATCTCGTTTCTGTTAGAACATATGCTCCTTGGGGCATGGAGGCCCCACCTTCTCTCCCTTCCACAATGATCCTACAGGAAGCTTGAATGAGTCACCCAATTTGGTTCAGGCCAAAGTGGCCGTCCCCACACACCAGGGGGAGGCACAACAGGCCCAAGGCTCAGGACAGCGGGGTCAGACAGAGGGCCAGGATCATCAAACTAAGGGTGGAAAAGGGTTCCCTGACCCGAAAGGAGGCCATGCTGCCTGATCTGTGACACCATTCTGCCACCCCTTACACACAGGCTCACCTCTGAGTATCCTTTCTGCCCTTTCACCTCAGGGCCTGACCAGAACTCCTGGAGGACCCCCTCCTGGAGGAACCCATGCCTCAGAAGACAAGGATCTGCTCAGTCTCTCAAGTCGGGGTTCAGGAAGGCCTCATTGCAGGCACCAGTTCCACCTTCCTCCCTCCCTCCCTCCTACACACGCTGTCCTCTGGAACTCCCACAGTGTAAAGCAACTACCCAAACAAAAGCACTCATCCCTGGGGAGGGGAAGTGACTCACTGGCAAGGAATGAGGACCAGAGATGTTAGAATGAAGTAGCTCCAGACCCCAAATCCAACACCCAGTCACATGCAGTGAAGACAAGTTCTCAGAACCTGCCTGTTTCCCAGGAAAGCTGCCTCTGAAGGTCCCGACAAGACAAGACAGGAGCCTCCACCACTGGAGCCTTGTCCTGTCTGTACCAACATCACCAACACACACTCCTCTCCTGCCAACATTTACGCAAACTCTCCTCACGCAACCTTGACCTTCTGTGTGCAGTGCCCTTACCGTCCCCAGTCTGACATTCTAGGCATGGTGGATAAAAGCACTTTTTTCTTGCATGATGAGAAAAGAGTCGGGAATTGGCTTTTACTGGATCATCCCACCTGAGGTGGGACGTTAAGTCATGCTATACAATCCTCACAGCAAACCGAGGCCACAGAGCGGGTCCAGGGTAGCTCAGGCACAGGGAACCAGCACCTGGATAAGTAACGGGGTTTGAAGAAAGATGATTGGTTGAGTGGACAGGAAAGCTTCTGGAGTCTTAAAAAAAAAAAAAAAGCTAAACTAAAACAAAAAACCAAGGGACTTGTGTGTTTGGGGAATGAACGAACCCCATACTGGAGAAAGAGCCCAGTGTGTATGACAGAGGACAGGACCAGGGACCCCATACTGGAGAAAGAGCCCAGTGTGTATGACAGAGGACAGGACCAGGGATCCAACAAGGCCCTTGGAGCCAACAGGGGAGGAGGAGAAGGGGCAAAGCATGGAGGTGGAAGCCAAGGAAGGCATTGGGAGGAGGCTGCCCCACACTGCATGGAGGTGGGGGCAGGCCCAGGACAACATGTGCAGAGTGTCCCCTCCACCCCGACCTGAGAAAACTCAGTACACTGGAGAAAGAGCTATGGCTGGAGAAGGCAGCCAAGAAGAATGGCCCAAAAGCAAGAGGCAGAAAAAGGGATGCTCTTATTTCTTCAAGTTACCCCCTGATTAAATGGAGATTATCCACAGCAAGCGGGAAAAGTGGAGGGAGGCATAGGCTTTAAATCATCCTCATAAACAATATGGTGGGCAGACTTGCTAGCTGACAATGACAGGCACAGGACAGAGTCTAGAAGTTCAAAGAGAGGAGATCATCTTCCTTAACAGATACTAGACATACCTGTTCACACTTGCCCCTCACTGGATGGGAAGCGTCTTAAGGTAAAGGACTCTTTCAGTCCTCTTTACAAATGCCCTTCCATTAGACTTGCTGCCAACACAGGGCGGGCATGCAATCACAGTTGGATGAATGAATGAATGGGTGAATGGGTGAAGAATGAACGGCATGAGTTTCTTATAGACTTTTCTCTCTTAGAAAGCAGGACCCACGTGTGATTTCTCTCTCACTGCTTTTGCCAATGTTCAGCCAATGTCTAGACTGCCCTAGGGAGAGAATGAAGGCGCTGAAGGCGCTAACCCACTGCAGATGCACACTGCCTCTGTGGAGGTCCCACCCTCCCGAGCTCTCTGGTGGCGGTCATCAACTGTCACAGCCCTTTCAGGAAATCCTGTCCCAGGCCAGAGGTATTCAGGGACGCTGACCTTGGAGCCCCAGGCCTGGTCACATTTCCAGCTGCTCCCTGCCTGTGAGGACAGCCAGAGGAATGTTCCCCTAACATGTCCTTGGCTCACAGTCCTTTCTCCTACCACCTCACAGAGCCTGTCCTTTTTGTTCCTGCCATATCCAAACTCAGCTGCAGAACTCATTTCTTCCCATGGAACCCCCACACTGCAGACTGGCTGGCCTGCCCAGAGCAGCGTGAAAACCCACAGAATCTGGATTAGGACTAAACCTTGAGAAGGTCTATTAAAACTCCCTGGCAGCTTTCAAGCAAACACATTACAGCGGGTTTTGTTACTCATTAAGGAAAACACCTTGCTTCTCCATCCTCACCTGGAGAAATTAGGTAATCAGCACAGATTAGTTAAGGATTTCAATGCAAATTGCATCATTTTCATGGTCATTAACATTGGTGTGGTTTATATCTGTTTTCAGTCCTAAAAAAACGTTTCCCAGGTAACTAAAGAAAATATTCAAGGGCAGAAATATCAGGCGGGCAGGATATTTAAAATAAATGAGCCATTTGTTCCTGCTTCTGTATAAAGTTGCTTTTTCAATTTCAGATGACGTGATACTGCAGATCAAAGTGGGGGAAAACCTTTGGAGTAAGAGCGCTTTTCTTCCCCAGATATGACTGACTTCGTTGCTTGATTTACAGCACTTGATTAACCTGGTTAAATGTCTTTGCTTCTGTGCAAGTCTCAGATGCAGAACTAGGGATCGTCACAGCATATCATCATGATTTGGGCTTGTCTTTCCTCCCTCACAACAAAGGACCTCTTCCTCAAATACTTACTTGTTATAGTTCTGGTGTCTAGAATAGCACCTGGGGTGCAGTAGGTGTTCCCAGTGACAGAAAGGCCTTCCACTCAAACTCAGGTGGGGGCTTTCTCTTCCATGCAGGATTGTGCTGCCTGTCTGAGGCACCACTGCCCAGCCCAGGATCCAAACAGCAACTCCATTCTTCTGCTAACTGTTTCTGAAATTAACATGACATTCTTCCACTCCTAAAGACCACAACACCCAAATAAACAGCAGTGATGAGATGCAGGCCACCTTACCTAGGAATCAAAGACACCTAGACACACTCCAACCTTCCCCCTTCTCAGACTCAACCTCTCCCCAGCATCCGCTGCCAAGAGCAGTTTATAATCCCTGGGTCATAGTTACCAAAGAAAAAAACATCAGACTACCATGGCTGAGCTCTGCATGGGAGCCGCAGCTTTTCTGATGTGCTGCCCTTTCTCCAAGATGATGATCCATCTCATTCCAAAAACCAATATTCTTCAGCTGCCTTGGCCAAAAGCAGGTGGCCAGGGGAGAAAAGGCAGCTGGGGCTCAGGCCTTCCTCCCTGCTTTCCAATACAAGGCCTCAGTCCTACTATCTACAAATGGCCTCTTACCACTCTGGTGAGCACCTGTGTACATCTGTGCATGAGCATACACACACACACACACGTGTTGGGGAAGGAAGGTGTAACAAAGGCACTAACACTAAAAGAATAAACACAGTAAATACCAAATTCATTCACAAGGTGAGGATTCAGGGCTGAGTGAAACACAGCCAATGAGGTATTCTTTTGGAAAAAAATCTGTCTATAAAATTTATTAAGGAAATCTATTTATTAAGGAAAGTTCGAAACTACAGAAAAATATAAAGAGGAAAACCAAAATTACTCATTCTAATTGTATTACCTAATAATCCAAGTTACTCACCATTAAACCTTTTGATGTTCTTATTTATTTTTTCTATGCGTAATGCTTATATGTATCATCTGCATATTTTACATATACTATTTCTACAAAACAAAATCACACATGTAGTTTTGGATTCTATTTTTACCTTACATCCTAAGCGTCTCATTAGTAATATTCAAAATCATTTCTAATCGCTGCAAAATAATCCACCCTATGAATGCCTGATAACACACCTAATAATGTTCCCTTATTGTTGGAATATATGATGAACATCTTTGTATAAAATCCCTTATTTGCTACTCTTCCTTGTTCCTTAGGATAAATTCCTAAAAAATGAAATCGTTAAGCCAAAAGTGTGACTAAGGTCCTTCACGATGAATCTTTTCAAAAGAATTGTATCAACCTAGAATCTCTCATGTAGTGTATGAAATAAACACATTTGCCAATAATGCTATGATTGCAATCTCTCCTAAATTGATAAGTAATTAGTTAGGGCAGGGTAACTCTGCCACAAACCCCCTCAAAATGTCAATGGCTTAACACAATAAAAGGATTTTTGCTCAAGTCACTATCTGATGCAGGTTGTCAAGAACATTCTACTTCACACAGTCATGCAGGCATCCAGGGACCCTTTTTCCATCGAGTGATTCCACCATCGTCTAGGGCCTCATCGTCTTCACCTGGGTTCTTTCCAGCCAGTGACCAAACAAAGGGAAAGAGAAGGCATAGAGGACTGAGCTAGCAGCTTCACTAAGGTAGCTTAAATCACTGTCCCTGGTATTCCATTACCCAGTTTAGTCATATGGCAGTATACCTACCTGGAAAGGATTGTGGGAAACACAGTCTATCTCTATTCCCAGGAGGAAATCTGCTGGTGAACAACTAGCCAACGTTTGTCACAATAGGGAAAAAATTGGTAAAAATCATTTTAACATGTACTCCTTTGATTATTGCTAAAGTTGGAATCGATTTTCATTTTTATTAGCCGTGTACACTGTCTCTTCTGTGAATTTTTTACAACCTCCTTTGCCCATTTTTCTGTAGGGCTCATAATGTTTGAAATGATTTTTTTTCTTTTTTTTTTGAGATGGAGTCTTGCTCTGTCGCCCAGACTGGAGTGCAGTGGCGCAATCGCGGCTCACTGCAACCTCCACCTCCTGAGTTCGTGCCATTCTCCTGTGTCAGCCTCCTGATTAGCTGGGACTACAGGCGTGTGCCACCACGCCTGGTTAATTTTTTGTATTTTTTTTTAGAAGAGACAGGGTTTCATATGTTAGCCAGGATGGTCTCAATCTCCTGACCTTGTGATCCACCCGCCTCGGCCTCCCAATGTGCTGGGATTACAGGCATGAGCCATCGTGCCCAGCCATGTTTTGAAATGATTTTTAAGAGCTCTTTCTTCATTATGGTTGTTAGCCCTTATTTTGTCAAGTTAGGACCTTGTTTTCATTTGCTTTTCATCTTCTAATTTTATTTATGATTATTAAATAGATACATTTTTATTTAATGTATTCAAATCAATCATTTCCACTGTGATTTTCTGTTGGACATCTCATCACAAGGCAAACCTACACATACAAAAAACTAGGCAATTCTAATCCAACTCCCCAATGTCATTATTTTGTCATCATGATTCAAAGATGAATAAACTGATAGGTAAAGAAACCACATGACTGGTACAGGGTATCACAGCTACTTAGAGGCAAAGCTAGGACTAAAGATTTTAAAAGTTAACATTATTGGCCGGGCACAGTGGCTCAGGCCTGTAATCCCAGCACTTTGGGAGGCCGAGGCGGGTGGATCACCAAGTCAGGAGACAAAGACCATCCTGGCTAAAACGGTGAAACCCCGTCTCTACTAAAAAGACAAAACATTAGCCGGGCGTGGTGGCCGCACCTGTAGTCCCAGCTACTCGGGAGGCTGAGGCAGGAAAATGGCGTGAACCCAGGAGGCGGAGCTTGCAATGAGCCCTGATTGTGCCACTGCTGTCCAGCCTGGGCAACAGAGCAAGATTCCATGTCAAAAAAAAAAAAAAATTAACATTTATTAAGTGTATAATATGTGACAGGCTGTGCTGAATGCTTTTTAAACATTAATTAATTTAAAAGACAACCCTATGAAGCAAGTGTATTTCTATCCCCATTTTACAGAGAAGGAAACTGAGGCTGCAAGCACTGAAACAACAAGCCTACTCAGAGTCACACAGGTAGTAAGTGGCAGCAGCATGATTTGAATGCAAGCTCACCTGATTGTTGGAGTCATGGCTTGTCTTAGCACTAAATTAAACTGTCTCTCAGGGCCGGGCGCAGTAGCTCATGGCTGTAATCCCAGCACTTTGGGAGGCCAAGGTTGAGAATCACTTGAGCTCAGGAGTTCGAGACCAGCCTGGACAACATGGCGAAACTCCATCTCTACAAAGAATACAAAAAATAGCTGGGCATGGTGGCACATGCCTGTGGTCTTAGCTACTCAGGAGGCTGAGGTGGGAGGATCGACTGAGCCCGAGAGCTCAAGGCTGCAATGAACCGAGACTGTGCCACTGCACTCAAGTCTGGTCAACAGAGAAAGACTCTGTCTCAAAAAAATAAAAATAAACTGTCTCTTGAGTCTCCTGACACACTGTATCAAATGCACCTTTTCAGGAGAGTTGCTTGGGTTCACATTTACCTGGTACACAGCATGCAGGCTGCAGCCTGGGCCCCGGCCAGGCAAGATATAGGGTGTGAGGTTGTGAGGTTGTGCTCTGCTCCATTCACTCTGGGACAGCTCTGCCCTTGAGTCCAGGATATTTTCTTAGTGCCCCCATGCATTTGCCCATCCAGAATGCATCCCAACTCAGTGTGCCTCAACCACTGTAAATCAGCCAACCACACATGCTGCCCTTGATGCTTCTGAATATCAAGGGAAAGGATTTGCCTCATCCTGCTCTGCTCCTGAGGCTTGCGCATCGACGTTTGAGTTATGTCATTATTTTTTTAAGCGATAGAAATCTAGTCAATGATTTGTAGCAATCACCACTGTGCAATGTGTGCTGAAAAATTCTGTCTATCCTTTCAGAAGGAGGGAGAAACCTAGCAAATTAGTCTGATTTCCTTGACACAATTCTGTGATGGGCCAGTATGAGGAAAGGCTGAAATCAGGTGCTGTGATTAAAAGATTATGACAATGTGAAAAAGTCAGTCATCACATCAATTAGAAAATGTTTTCAAGGAAACCAAGAGAGATACGTCCTTGGAGGTCAAGGGTCACCCAGAGGTCAAGAAGGACTGTAAAAGGCATTTAGGATTAGATAGAATAGGCTGTCGCTATCCCCTTTTTCTTGAACGTTGCCATCAATGGCTATGATGCCCTACACACCTGCTCTCTTCCTGTCTCTTTTGTCTTCCTTGTGACTCAAACCAGAACTAGAAAAATGTCAACAAGAACCAACCCTCACTATCAAACTGTGTACTCTGGAGAAATACTCTTACACTCCAACCTCTTTATTATGTCATGCTAAGGTCTCAAAAACCCAACACCTCAAGACCTGCACGCTCATTCAGCCTGCTTCCCTGTACTTCGAGTTTCCTCCTGCTGCTGATGGCCCAAGGTGAATAAAAGGAGCCATCACCAGCTCATGCCAAGCCCTCCTTCTTCAGCGGTGGCATCACCGTCCTTCCAGGAAATGACTCTCCAAGCTTTCCTGGGCCTCTGGGACACCCTCTCCTGTGTGCCTTGGGCCCACTCTCTTGCCAACTCTCAATTCTTCATTTGAACTATCTCTCAGATAGCCTCTTTCTTCTCCATGCCATCCTCCACCAGCCTCATCTAAACCATCATCCAGATAACTGCAGTTAATGTTCTCTGATTTCCCTATGCACCTTTGTCAAAAGTCAGATGGGTGTATTTCCAGGTTGTGTATAATATTCCACTAATCTACGTGCCTTTCCCTCACCAATACAACACTGTCTTCATTGTTATAGCTATGTATGTCTTAAAACCAGGAACACTCATTCCCCCTCCTTTATTCTTCTTTTTCAAGTTTGTTTTCAGAAGTTTGACTATGGTATGTCTTGGTATAACTTTCTTTCTATTTAGGGTTTGCTCAAGTTCTTGAAACTCTAAGTTTGGGTCTTATGCTCAATTTGGGAAGTTTTCAACCAGTATTTCATTGAGTAGTTTTCCATCCCACTCTCTTTTTCCTCCTCCTTTGTCTTCAAAGACAAAAATGTTAGATCTTTTGTTATAACCTTTTGGTTTTTTTTTTTTTTGAGGCAGAGTTTCACTCTGTCACCCAGGCCAGACTGCAGTGGCACGATCTTGGCTCATGGCAACCTCTGCCTCCTGAGTTCAAGTGATTCTCCTGCCTTAGCCTCTGAAGTAGCTGGGATTACAGACATGTGCCACCATGCCTGGCTGATTTTTGTATTTTCAGTAGAGACGAGGTTTCACCATGTTGGTCAAGCTGGTCTCAAACTCCTGACCTCAGGTGATCCACCCACCTTGGCCTCCCAAAGTGCTGGGATTACATGTTATAGTCTTACAGGTCCCTGAGACTCTATTCTTTTTTTTTTTTTTTTTTTTTTTTCCCTTTTTTCCCCAGACTATTTTTATCTCTGTTGCTCAGGTTGGGTAAATTTTATCATTACATCTTCCAATCCACTGGTTCTTTCCTGTCATCTCCATTCTGCTGTTTAATCCATCAGTGAAGTTTTATTTTTGTTATTATATTTTTCTATTCTAAAATTTCCATTTGGGATTAAAGACTTAAATGTAATGCTAGAAGCTGTAAAATTACTAGAAGAAAACATAGGAGAAATACTACAAGACACTGGCCTGGAATAATTGTTTGTATTTAACCCCAAAAGTGCAGGCAAAAATAGACAAATGGGATTACATGAAACTAAAAAGCTTCGGCACAGCAAAAGAAACAACTAATAGTGTAAAGAGACAACCCACAGAATGGGACAAAATATTTGAAAGCCAAACATCCGATAACGGGTTAATACCCAAAATATATAAGGAACTCAAACAACTCAACAGTAAGAAAATAAAAAACCCAATTAATTATTCAGGCAGAGGACCTGAATAGACATTTCTCAAAGATATGCAAACAGCCCACAGGTATATCAAAAGATCCTCAACATCGCTAAGCTTTAGGGAAATGCAAATTAAAACCACAGTGAGATGTCATCTCACACACACCTGTCAGAATGGTTATTATCAAAAAGACAAAATAAATCAAGTGTTGGTAAGTATATGGAGAAAAAGAAAATCTCGTATACTATTGGTGGGAGTGTAAATTAGTACAGCCATTATGGAAAATTATATAGAGCTTCCTCAAAAAAACTAAAAGTGGAGTTACCATATGATCCAGCAATCCCACTTCTGGGTATTTACCCAAAAGATTTGAAATCAGTTTGTCAAGAGAGATCTAGAGAGATTTGCACTCCCATGTTCAATGCAGCTCTATTCACAATACCCAAGTTATGGAATCAATCTATGTGTCCATCAACAGATGAACATGGTATACCTATGCATATAATGGGACATTATTCAACCTTAAAAACGAAGAAAATTCTACATGCTACAACATGGATGAATCTGCAGGACATTACGCTAAATGAAATAAGCCAGGTACAGAAAGACAAATATCACATGTTTTTACTTATAGGTAGAATCTAAAACATCAAACTCACAGAAGCAGAGAGTAGAATGGTGGTTACAGAGGCTGGAGGGTGGGGGGAATGGTGAGCTTATGGTCAAAGGGTAGAGAAACTCAGACAGGAGGAATAAGCCCTTTTTGAGATCTATTGCATAGTGTAGTGAAAATAGTTAATAACAGTATTTTGTACATTTCAAACTTGCTAAGAGTAAATTTCAGATATTCTCACTACAAAAAATAATAAGTATTTGAGGTAAGGAATATGTTAGGTTGATTTCATGATTCCACATTGTATTCATAAATCATAGCATCACTTTGTACCCCATAAGATAATGCAGTTATAAATGTCAATCTACAGTAAAATGTTTTACAATTTTTTTGAAAATAAAATAAAATTTCCATTTGCTTCTTCTATTTCTTTGCTGAGACTTCTCATTTATATTTTATTTATTCGTCTCAGGCGTGGTCATAATTGCCCCTTGAAGCATTTTTATGATGGCCACTTCAAAGTCTTTGCCAGATATTCCCACATCTCTGTCAACTCAGTGCTGGCATCAACTGTCTTTTTCATTCAGTGTGAGATCTTCCTAGTTCTCAGTGTGATGAGTGATTTTCCACTGAAACCTGGACATTTTAGGTATTATGGTATGAGGTGCTAGATCTTATTTAAACCTTCCCTTTTCCCTGGCTTCTTCTGACACTGCTCCAGCAAGGAAGGGGGGCCTCTGTCATTATGGCCACGTGGGAATAGAAGGCCAGGTTCCCCACTTGGCCTCCAGTAACACCAGAGAGGGAAAGGGGAGTCATCATTGCTTCTGGGTAGAAGTGGGAGTTCCAGCTCCCCACCAGGTCCCCACTGACATGTCCCTGGCTTGGAGGGGCAGGAAAGTCTCCTGTGGCCTGCGCTGGTACTACAGCAGGAAGGCTCAGAGCGACGCATGACTTCGTTACTGCTGGGTGGTGGCAAGAGTCCTAAGTGTCCACTAGGCCTCCTCTGACCACCCCAGTAGGAATTAAGAATTAGTGTCCTAGAGATGGAAATGGATTGCTGGACATCAAACAAGAAGTCAGTGACAAAGCTGGGGCTCAACGCCCATGCCCTTGGCTGCAAGACCATTTGCTTCTAAACGAAACACACAGGAAGAATGCCAGCCCCCTGCCCAACAGAATAATGAAAGATCTCACAAGCCAAAGGACAGCGGCTGCCTCCCTTCACATCCTGCCAGACCCCAGACCAGAAAGCACATGTGGCTGTGCGCCACCACCCCCTAAACAACACAAACACACGTCTACTTAGGACAAGTCTCCCATCCAACATACACAGCAAAAACATGTTCCCAAGCCAAGAGCCACAGCATCACAGTCACCTTCGGGGCTGGTGGTCTTCCATCTGGAGAGGTTCTGGCTTTCCTACTGTTGGAATCTCTGAAACCAAGATACACCCAGGAGCAGCCAGCAGGACCGGCGCCCCCATCCTGACTGCAGAGCTGGGTCTGCATCCAGCTAGAGGCGCCTTCTTTGGACCTGGGGCCTCCCTCTGGCCCTGGCCAGCCAGCCGCGGTCTCAGCACAGCACTGCTTATTCTCCAGTAAGGGTAACCTGGTGACCCAGGAGGGGAAACTCTGCTTTCTAACAGTCTTTGTTTTTGTTTCCATTTAAAAAGGTTAGTGACTTTATTGCATGTGGAAAGAACCAAAGTAACAATTTCAAAGAGGCTCAGCATGTTTTGGATCTGACCAAATATACAGAACTTTCGAGTGAGGAGGAAAGAAAAGGGAAAAGAGGGAGCAAAAGTTTATTCCACATTCACTGTATGCCAGACACAAGCCTTGGTGCTCCGTCCATGCTCTCGCCTGCCTTTCACAATAAAAAAATTCCAGCTATAATCAAGTTCCAAACTCCAGTCAGCAGGCTGCTGGGAGTCAGGCAGAGCTGCTGGACTCCAGGAGAGTACACAATAATAAACCAGTGTAGGGTATAAAATTTTTTCTTTTCTTCTCTTTTCTCTTTTCTTTTCCTTTCCTTTCCCTTGCCTTCCTTTCTCCTTCCCTTTCCCCTTCCTCTTCTCTTCTCTTCTCTTCTTTTCTCTTTCTGGCTGGGACTCACTCTGTCCCCCAGGTTGGATTGCAGTGGCATGAACATGGCTCACTGCAGCCTCAAAATTCTTGGGCTCAAGCAATCCTCCTACTTTAGCCTCCCATATATGTAGCTGGGATCACAGGTGCACACCACCAGCTGGGACCACAGGTGCACACCACCATGCCTGGCTAATAGTTTGATGTTTTGTAGAGATGGGGTCTCACTTTGTTGCCCAGGCTGGTCTTGAACTCCTGGGCTCAAGCGATCTTCCCATCCTGGCCTCCCAAAGTGCCAGGATTACAGGCATGAGCCACCGTGCCTAGCCAGGGTATACAATTTAAATCATGAAATAGAATGACAATAACAATATTAATAAGGTCATTGGGTGCCGAAATTTTGAAATAATATGATTTAAAATTTTTAATTCGCTAAAATAACTACCTAAATAATCTACAATTGTATTAAAGTAACTGCCTATGTTGGTACCATTCAAGCTGATAAATACCCCAATCTTTTGATAGAACTTGTGAATTAAGCTTTTTTTTTTTTTTTTTTTTTTTTTTTTTTTGAGACGGAGTCTCGCCCTGTCGCCCGGGCTGGAGTGCAGTGGCCAGTTCTCAGCTCACTGCAAGCTCCACCTCCCGGGTTTATGCCATTCTCCTGCCTCAGCCTCCGAGTAGCTGGGACTACAGGCGCCCGCCACCTCGCCCGGCTAGTTTTTTGTATTTTTTAGTAGAGACGGGGTTTCACCGTGTTCGCCAGGATGGTCTCGATCTCCTGACCTCGTGATCCGCCTGTCTCGGCCTCCCAAAGTGCTGGGATTATAGGCTTGAGCCACCGTGCCCGGCCTAAGCTTTATTCTTATGAGCACTGGAATGTCTATGAATGATTTTGTTGACTATCAGGATATTTTAACTTTCACTCTTTCTACAATTTAAAACAATTTTCAAACATTATAATCATCTAGACAAGGGGTCCACAAACTCTGGCCCACAGGTTAAACCTGACCCTCTGCCTGTTTTTGCCACATTTTCAAATGATTGAATAAAAATCAAGAGAAGAACATTTTATGGCATATAAAAATTACGTGAAATTAAAATTGTGGTGCCCGTAAATCAGTTTTACTGGAACACAGTCCTTCCCATTCATTTATCTATTGTCTATGGCTTCTTTCGTGCTCAAAAGGCAAAGCTGATTAGCTGCAACAAAGACCACACAATCTGCAAAGTCAAAATATTGTTTGGCCCTTTAGAAAATGTGCAGACCCCCAATCTAGACAGTCTGTCAAATGGTGGTGCTGGTGTCAGACTGAAAACATATCGAGACGACGATGATGATGATGATGATAACAGTAACAACCACCAGCTTGGCAACTGAGAAAGCCAAAAAAGCATCACGAGATACCGAATGGGTAACTTATGAGTGAGCCCACTGTGCAATGTGAGAGAGAGTGTGACTGTATGAGAAGCGACAGCACAAAGTTATGTGTTTTGAGACCATATCAAGTAAATGCACACTTTACATTTATTCTGTAGGGGCGAAAGTCTGAATGACGAGAGAGCTGAACTCTGAGAGGTCTTCAAGAATGTAACCCTCCCATAAAATACAACAGGCTTCTACTTCCTTTCTCCTTCTTCCTTCTCCCCCAACCTTGTTTCCTCCTCTTGGGAGGCAGATCCCACCCCAAATCTTTCTGAATTCCCACCAATCTGAATCTGATGCCTGTGTGGGTCCCCCAGCCTCTCTATGGCATGTTTCTCACAGTGACTTTCCTCTCACCTGCCCCCTGCTAAGGCTGTAAGTATCATATTACTCCCCACCTCTCACACCCCCAAGCAAGAACACACCTTCTTCATCTGTAAGAAGAAAGAAGTTCTAGTGTTCACCTGCACAAGAGTTGGTCCTTCATTGCGTTGGAGGCTTGAGCAAACACCGTACCTATGTTCTCTCCTCTAACTCCTACAGCACGTACAGAGACTGTTAGCCCATTTCACACACGAGGAAACTGAAGCTTAAAGAGATTAAGCCGCCCAAGGCCACACACACAGAGTCAGGTCTGGAATTCACACACTTTACAGTGCATGACGCTGCCACCTGACGCACAGTAGGGGCTCAGAAAGCACTGGATGCCTGAGTGAATGACTGCATAGCCATGCCCACACAGGACCACTAACACACAGCAGCGCAATCTCAGAAGCTGCCAAGACCTTCCACTCCATGGGACCTCTGTGAACACTGAAATAACTTCCCTCTCTGGAACCCAGAAAGTCACCACTTGAACAGTACCTCTCACACCCCTTGCTAAGAGTGAGGTATCAAGTTCCTCCAATCTGAGCCTCAGGAAAGAACAGGAACTAGTGAGGAAAGGAAGAGTAGGCAGAAAACAAGCACCTGTTCTGTGTCTGGGTCCCCCCTCATCTGGGCCTCCCAGCTGCAATTTCTCTGAAGACCCCATGAGCAGCACGGACCACTCTTATTACAGTTCCTGCTTTTGACCTGGTAATCACATGGCCGGGAAGTGTATTTCCAAAGCAAAACGTGAGATCAGAAATAAATAAACATCAGCAAATTGAACATTCATGTTGGTAGTGCCGATTTTTAGATTGGGAGAAACTAGAAACAACCTAGATCCTTGATAGAGTGTGGGGAATGGCTAAGGAAACCGCGATGGAGCAAAATGATGGAAAGCGTCATTGTGCTTTACAAAATGGGAACCCTGCTTAGGTGGAAAGTGGGAAATGTTGACACAAAATCGTATTAGTGGAAAAGACAAATCTGCATGTGCTAAATTAAAATATAAGCCTATATCAAGGAGAAAGCAGAGCAATTATCGGCGCGGCATTATGCATACATGTGCTCCTGTGAAAGAGGCCAAGAAGAGAGAGCATCCTGCGAGAGGGTGAGAGCAGGGAGAGACCTTTCCTCCCTGAGGTACTCACTAACTGGCCTGATAGCTCCACCCCCGGGCCCCACCGCCAGCATTTGTTTTGGAGTCAGATGACTTGAAATTCAAACATCACTCTGATGTCTACTTGCTGTGTGAGCCTGTGAACATTCCTTAGCCTCTCTGAGCCTCAGTTTTCTAGCTGTAGAGTAGAAATAATAGTGTCTAGTTCACACAGGTTGTTGAGAGGATTAAATAAAAGAAGCCAGGTAAATCCCAGTACCTGACACGGAGTTCTGTAAATGGCAGCTCCTCCCTGCTTAAGTGACCAGAAGATCCTCTGAACTTCAAGCAGAATGAAATCCTGGGCCTCAACTAAAACATCACTAAAGTCAAGCAGGTCCTGGGTACTTGTCAGCTCTGGAAAAGACACTAAATGAAACTAAAGGCTATACTGTCACTACATGCCCTATAATGAGACTTCAAAACTTGAAAACACAGCTCTACCCTCAGGGCTCACCTTATGACCAGCAATAAACTCTCCTACATAGTTCCCAAGGGACCTCATGTGCATGGTTGGATTGGATCCTCCTGTCAATCATTAGGTAAGTATAACTATTATTATCCCCCACCAAGAACAAGGCAATGAGAGGGCAGAGAAACCAGAAAAGAGAGCAGAGTGGGGATTTGCATCCAGGCCAGACGGCCTCCACGGCTCCTGATTTTGCTCTCAAGACAGCTGCATTCTCTACCCTCAGCCACTTGGCTAGGGACTGTCAGGTCACAGCAAAGCTAGCAAGGAGCAGAGCCAGTGCAGAACTGGCCAGCACCACGGAGGACACAACAGATGTCAGTGCCCAGCCCACAAGTAGTCTGACAACCTAGCATAAGGGCAGGAGACAAGGGGCAGGGTAATGTCATCAAAGGAGCAGCTGGAAACCATGGAACTGGAGCAAAGGGAGGAGCAAGCCAGACAGAATCCAAGGCATGTGAGGGTCAGGGGTCAAACAAAGGAGATCAATCAAAGAGTCAGTCGTCAATTCACCCAAAGCAAGCCTTGGGGCCCTGGAAGAGAAGTTGCTTCTGTCCTTCCCAAAGGAGATGCAGGCTCAGGACTCAGCCAAAGTGGGGAAAAAAAAAAGTGACAGCTAACATTCAAGTGGCACTTTTCTACACGCCTGAGATACTTTTGAGCATTTTCCGGGTGGAAAAACTACAGCCCCAGAGGCCAAGGAACCTGTTCAAGGCCCAAAACTTGGTAGAGCCAAGGTTCAAACTCAGGACCTGGCTCCAGAGTGCTCTCCTCCTCAGCACCACCGTGCTGCTGCCTGACCTGGGAAAGGAGGTGGGCTCCTCTTCCTTCACATCACAAGTGATCAGAGACGCTACATTTCAGGGGGAAAAGTATGTCTGGCAACTACAAATTTGTAACTTGCTGATATGAGTGGAGGGTTTCCAAGAAGGAAGCAAGTAGGGCAGCCTCCCAGCAGTCCGTTTATCCTTTTTCATAGGAAATTAATCTTCTCTCTCTTGACTCTGCCTCTAAGAAAAATGGTTAAGTCAAAGACATGGCTGTCACCCTCCCACTCCTGTAGTCACGTGGCTGCATCTCCGCCATAAATCAAAGCTGATGCCCCCTTTCATCAGATGCCTGCAGATAATTCCCCTGCGATTTCCCTGCTGGGGCTCAGAGGACCAAGGCCTAAAGAGTTAACATCTCATTTCCTCTTGTCTTTCAAGCCTTAATCCCCATCCTGAGCTGGGTGCATTCCAAGCCCACCTGGAGCAGGTCATGACGAGCTCCCAGCCCATGGCTGGCCCTTCATTTCCCCTGGCAGGAGATTAGATGGGGCGCCTATTAATCACTCAATGCTTTGGTCCTCACTGCTGGCCAGGTCTTAGGCAGCTGGCCAAGGGCCGGGAGGTTGGAGCAGGCCACATGCTGCCCACCTGGTTGTGGGCTGCCCAGTGCTACCCTCCAGGGACAAAACACAGTGGCACTGTGAGCCTGGCTCACTGCCCTCGGACCACGCCCTAGAGAAGCAGGGATAAGTGGCACCTCTGCCTGGGGTGCCACCTCAGTGATCAGCTTTGGAAAGGCTGGTAGGAGAAGACAACACGGGCAGTACACTCAGCTGAAAGACTGGGTAGACAGGAAAAGAGGTAAACAGAAAGAGACCACTTTCCCAAGACAACCATCAATACACAGAACTGCTGCCTCTTGTTCCTTGGGTTCTTCTTTGGGGAATCTAAAGGGAAGCTGGGGAAGGGGAGTGGGGTGAGCAGGGATGTTGGATGGATAATTTGTTATTATTATCACCGCACAGCTGGGAGTGCTTATTTGCTGGGTTTGAATACACAGTTGTAACATTCAGCCCTATGCTGTTCAGACACAAACTCCTGGATCTGAGGGGGCCTGAGATTATATACATTTTTCCTACAATGATATATTGAGCTCCAATTGTCTCAAGCACCGATCAGGCACGGAGTAAAGAAATGGGGCAAGAACTGACACTGAGCGCCTGCTATGTGACAGGGCTTTGCCTTAAGCTCTGCATACCCATGCACTGGTCCCCCACCAGCCCGCCAGGCTTTGGCCATCCTCCTGTTACACAAGGGGAAACTGAGGCTGGGTGGGTGGGGAGTGGAGCAAGGCCTGTTGAATGAAAGAGATCTGTCAACAGCCAGATCCCATTCTGGGAAAGGAGGTTCAACTCACCGTGCCTGCAGGGAGGAAGGGGCTGGCTTTGCCTGTCCAGCCCTATTTGGGGAGTCCCAACCCAAGCAACTTGGGGCTCTCGAACAAACCCACCCTGGCCTTTCTCCCTCAGTGCTCACTCAGGCCTCAAAAGAAATTCACAGTGAGTCTGATGGTGGGCGGGCTTACATGCCTTCAAGTAGGCTGAGGGGGCTGGGCCTTCAGGACTGAACTAAATACCCCTCAAACCAAAGGAGAGGACCCTCCTCCTGGCCTTGGCCACAGTTCTCCATTGCTCACTCCTTAGAGTCAAGGTCAGGGCCTCTGTCAAAAAGGAACATGCTGCCTGGGATAAAGTGGCATATTAACCCACCACCTGTCACTAGAACCACATTGTAAAGGAAGCCCAGGGCAGTGGTCTCCAAACCTGGGTGTGCAGAAGAATCGCCTGAGGCAACCCGAAAAATGCCAGTTCTCAAGCCCTGCTTCCACCCTGGAGCCTGTGTTTTTCTTTCGCTAGATCTGAATTTTGATTCAGATGTTCCTAGGACAACTGTTTCAGGAAATGA
The DNA here is from genome assembly GCF_001698545.2 of Rhinopithecus bieti. Classification (NCBI taxonomy): domain Eukaryota; kingdom Metazoa; phylum Chordata; class Mammalia; order Primates; family Cercopithecidae; genus Rhinopithecus; species Rhinopithecus bieti. The sequence goes on from NW_016814470.1 coordinate 252,250, forward strand.
TGATATAGTGGAAAGAACACCAGACTTAGAGAGCTGGGTTTAAGAGTTCAGCTCCAAACCTGAGCTGCTGACCTCAGGCAAGTAAGCCTCAATTTTCTTCCTGTACAATGCAGATGCTGATGCCTCCCTTATAGGTGGCTGGGAGGATTAAAAGAGAAACCACTGAAAGCCCCAGGCATCGCGCACACCAGTGCTCACTAAGCATGGCCCCAATGAGGCTAACAAGCCAGCGAGGCTGTGGGCACAGAAGTAAGTTTTGATAGTAGGAGGAAAAGAGAGCAAAATAGGCCCAGATGATGAAGGGGTGTCCCAGACTCAGCACGGCGGTCCTGCGGAGGAGTAAAATTGGAGGATCCCAAGAGGGGGCCAGAGGCAGCAAAGCAGCCTAAAGTCAGAGCTTCCCCTGAATCTCCTCCTCGCTTGTGTCGGCCTGCGTCATGTGTTAGCTCCCAGCATGACATTTTTAATCCATTTTCACAGCGAGGATATTCAGCAAATACACATGAAACCTTTACATCTGCACAGAAGTAAACATCACGATTCTGCACACACACGCAAAGAAAGAGAAAAGGTGGGAAAACCAGAAAGGAGATGGAAGGGAAAAGTGAGATGGGGGGGTCAAACCCAGGAAAGTAGTCATGTGCTTTCAAGGGTGTTGGGGCCATTAACATGCGGACAGTGTGTTCCATGACCTGGAGAGGCCCAAGGAGGCTGCTCGGGGGAAACCTCTGAGCGGCTGGGAAAGCGAGGCTCATCCAGGCTGAACATAGAGCAGGTGCAAAGAATGCAGGGAAGAGACACAGGAGTCTGTGCAAGAAAGGCTGGGTGGGATATACCGTCTGGCAAAATTTAGATCAGAAGAGAGGAAATCTGAATTTCCGAGCTGGGGATGGGAGGTGTGGGGAGGGCAGATAAGACCATGATAAAGAAACTGGGTGAGTGGAGGGATGGCCTTCAAGCAGGAAGGCGTTGGGATGGCTCTTAGATCAATAAAGTAGACTGGGATTAGGAAACATTTTAAATGCCCTGATGAAAATTAACTTTGATTCAAACATGTCCATATAGTACTTTTCTATCTCTCAGTCTTTCCTCAAGCTCTTTCCTCTGCTTGGCCTGTCCTCTTTCCCCACCAGCCTTTCCCATCTCCCTGAACTCCTCCTTAGGCTTCAAAGCCTAGTGGTAACTGCCGTAGCTCCCCTCATGCAGAATCAATTTCTCCCTCATCCGCATCTCCTTGATGTTTTGCACATCCCCCTTGTATTGCGGTTATTTCTTTACTCCCCTTTCTCCCCTGGGCGGTTATTTATCATCTGCTAGCCTGTGGACTCCCTGAAGGCAATGATATTGTCTTGTTCAGAGCGTAAGCCCCAGCACATAGTAACAGTCCCTGGCACGTAGCAGATGCTCAGAAATATCTGTTGGAGAAAAATTAAATAGAAGCGAATACTGGGGAGCCATTGTGATTTCTTGAGCGAAATGATGTGGTGAAATCAGAATTTTAGAAATATTAATCTGTCAGCATGAAAGAAGATGCATTAAAATGAAGAAAGCAACCCGTGGCTGGGAGTCAAGAGGGGAGATTATTACTGTAATCTGGACATGGTTGAAGGTGGGGGCAGTGAGAATGGAGACAGGGAAATAATTCCTCAGATATCACAAAAGAATGTGGAAGAGATTTTGTGATGAATGAGCTATAAATGTGGGGGACAGAATGGGAGTGCTGGGGACATTTAAACATTGAGACTCCCAGCAATTAGGATAAAAGTGGTGGGAGGATGGAGAAGAAGGCAATACACAGCCTCTGTGTAGGATAACTGATTGCAATCTCCACAAGTTTTCCAGGCAAAACAAAACAAACTCCAAGTCAAAATCTCCCCACCCCTGATCTTCCTCCCAAACTCTGAGCTGTATTTTTCTTTCCCTAACAGCCAGTAAGAAACATTTCCTCATGGCATAGAGACTGAAAAGAAGGTAATGCCAATCTGGTGCCCTGCCCAGTGCTGGGCACAGAGGAGATCACATGAATTCAACTGGCCAGCCTCCCCACAAGGGACCAACCCAGTTGCGTATTCAGAAGGGGTTCCAGTATCCTGCTCACCCAAACTCATTTCCCAGGCCCAGACCTCTGGGAAATCCCTGCTCCAGCACTACAGAGATTTCTAGGAAAGTCCCAGATCGCCCATCTGTTTCCTCACATTAATTTCAGGGCTAGTATTTTGTTTTCTAAAGGAATTCAACTATGATGCCAACGAAAATCTATAGGAATTGAGGAGTTCCGTATTTAAGTCACATTTTTAAAATGTTTGCTTCTTTGTATATTGAGACGCAGTAAGACCCTAGTAAGCCCAGTTACCCTATCACCTCCAACAATATCAATCAAGTAGAAGACATGCAGGTTTTAAAAGCCGTGTGATCCTTGAAAAATCTTTAGACTGTTCTGGGTCCTGGGTGCATCCAGCTGTGAATGGAGGGCTGGACAAGGTGATTGCTTAGATCTCTCTCGGGTCTCTATTTCTCTGATTCCAAATTCCAACAGGCATCCAATGATCGCTATCCACGTCCAAGTTTTAGACTCATAGCCCGAAAAGGGCGAAGCGCAGCGTGGTAGAGGTCGCAAAGGAGACAGGAAGAGAAGCAAGCATGCACTTTTAATAAGACGGCAAAGGAGGCTGGGAGGCACGGTGCTGGGTGTGGACTGCTTAAAAAACTCATTAGACCACAAATTCCAGACACTTAGGTGGGCCCGAGAACGCCCTGAAATCCCCTTCCCAAGTCAGGGCTGATGTTATTTCAAAGAAAAAGAAAACTTAACTTCCAGATCTGAAGAGCTCCAAGGTGAGCTCGCTGTGCAAAAACTACTTCTGGAAGTGCGCCAAGGGGCCGCAGGTACTTGGACTGCACTTGAGGAAGTGTCCAGAGTTGGCGGAAACAACTCATCCACTCGGGCTCCGGGCGCTCGCTGGGTTGCAGCAACTAAGCTGAGACAGACGGACACACAGATGCGGGGGCCCATGCCAAGGCTCAAGTAGCGCTGACCGAGACTTGCCCGGCTCTCGGGCCCCAGGCGGGAGGGAGGCGAGGCTGAGGTGGGGGGCGCACGGGCTGGGTGTGCACTCGCCGGTCCCCCTCTGACCCGACCCGGGGAGCACGGGGCCCCGACCCGGGGACGACTGAGGTGGATTGTCCCTAGAGTTTAAGACTGTCCCTAGAGTCGAGGGTGGAGGGGTGAGTGCTGGCGCCAGCACAGAGCAAGACTCCCAGCAAGGAAGAGAACCAGAGAAGGAGGCGCAGCCGTCCGCACGGACCAGGCGCGCTCTGGCTCCCCGAGCCCGGAGCGGCGCAGCCCGCGGCGCCCCGGACACACCCACTGGGTTGCCGGCGCCAGCCCGCCCCGCCGACCAGAGTGCTGGGGCCGGAGCCGGGGCAGCGGAAGC
>NW_016814470.1:255908-333921 GCF_001698545.2 Rhinopithecus bieti
CCCGCCGTCCCGCGCCCGCCCTGTACGGGCTCCCCCTGTGCCCGGATTCCGCGTCGGGCTGCGCGGGCGGCCAGTGGTTCAGGAGCGCGCGGAGAGATCTGGCTCGAAGTTTGCGATCCGAGAGCGGGATCTGCGCTCCGTCGGTCCCTCCTCCCTCCCCCTTTGCGGCCTCCCGCTGTCATCTGAAGCCGCTCCTGCCGCCCCCTGGCGGCCGCCGCGGGAAGGGCCGGCCCCCATCTGCCCCCCACCCGCAGACCCCCGAGGTCAACAACAGGATGGTCCCTGGGTCCCAGGGGAAGAGACATCACCCAGTAGGAGGTAGCACGGTCTAGACAGAGGCCACGAAGGCGGGAGGGGGCGACAGTGGACAGCAGAGTGACCCAGCTGGCCAGGGCTGTCTAAGTGAGAGGAAAAGGGAGAAGGCGGTTGAGACCAGGCCCTGAATTCCGCGTTCGTCTTATCCTGAGGTCTGTGGGGACCTGTTGAAGGACTGGGGCACGGGACGGACGTGGGCGTCCTTCCATTTGGAACAGCCATTCCGGCAGCATCAGGATGGGGGGGAGGCAAAGCGGGGAGCGGGCGAGGCAAGTGGTGCTGTAAACCTGTGCGAGAAGGGGGCGGTGACTCTAATGGCAGAAAGGAGCCCTGGTCACACACACACTCCCACGCAAGGTAGGACGCGCTGGGCTCCTTCTGAGGCCAAGGGAAAAGGACAAGAGCCCTCCAAATTCCAACTGGGGTTAGATAGCATGGGGAGGAGACACACACACCCTGACAGCCAGAGCCGTTCGGGATTCTTTCTTGTCTTATTCAGGGTAATATTTTGTTGGGGAAAAAAATGCCTGCTACCAAAAAATATATATATATAATTATTATTGTCATTAATAATGATAAAAATCAAACTTTGATACCTTCGTTTTACAAATTGGGAAATTATTGCCCCCAAAAAGGCATAACCAAAGAGATGCGGTTAGTTAATGGCGGGAAAATTACTAGGGCCCAGTTTCTTGAGTCCTAATTCAGAGCCAAATTCTTTACATTCGAGCCAAGGTGTTCAGAGCTGGGGAGGCAGGAAATAGAGTGACTGTGTGGAACTGTCTCTTCTTTCCCCCAGAGCAGGGAGGGAGTGACAAATATTTGAAGAGGCTCTCCAGATACAGGCGTTTCCCTAAATTTGAGTCAGCCTGTTTGTTTATCGCTGCCTCTAAAGCTTGCCTGCAGGGGTTGTTTTGAAAGTGCAGGTGTACGGAGAGGACAATGAAGGAGGTGGCAGAATGCAAGCTCCCTGCCCCAGAGCCAGTCCGCACCAGGGCTGGGTGCAGGGTGCTTCGTGGGAGCAGAAGGGAGCTCCCAGGGAAGACTGTCCTCCAGAAAAAAAAAAAATTAACAAAAGGGAAAGTGGCAACCCAAGAGATTAGGCCAAAGAAAGAAACACCACTTTGAGTGCTGACTACTGGCCCAGAGGCTGGCAGAGCCAGTTCTGACTTATTCAAGAGCTGGTTCCAATGGGATGAAACAATTCCACACTTTATCAAACAGATTTTGATGGGAGGCACCTGGTGTAAATGGGATTAGATTAATTCTGAGTGTCACCAGTCTCATGGGTCCAAATTAAGTCGATCTAACAGCTCTAGTAACTACTAGTTTAAACCATTTAGAACTGATTAAAAAAAAAAACCTGCACAACCTTAGAATGTACTTCATGTCACCGAATTGTACACTTAAAAATGGTTAAAATGGAAATTTTATATTATGTACATTTTACCATAATTTTAAAAAAGAAAGCAAAACTAATAAGATTTGTTCAAAGATTAATTCATTTGAGACACGTATTTAGTGCCTCGGTGTGGCCTTGGTGCTAGGATTCAAAGATGAAAGGAAGAAAACTTTCCATTCTAAAAGAAACTCCATGTAAGGTGAAGAAGATGAAATACAGCCAGAAAACCATACCAGTAGGTGGTAGGTATATGCAGAAGTATTTAGGAGCTCATACAGGAGTGCCTGCCTCAGGACAGGGAATCTGGGATGTTGTGCTGAGCTGAATCTTAAAGAATTGAGTGAGTTCATCGAATAAGGTCTGGGGCAAACAGGGCTTAGGAGCAAAGGATGTGGTTTTGTCTTTTTGTTTTTTTATTTTTTAATTTTGAAATAATTTTAGACAAATTTGACAAATAGTACAAAGAATCCCCTTATATCCCCCACCCTCTTCCTCTAATGTTAACATCCTACATAACCCAAGTACGATTATTAGTGAGCAAACTTGATTCGACAGACCTAGGCTGGCTCCTCAGAAGTGATTCCAGTCCATTTCAACTCTGGTCAAATTGTTTTGACTAAATTTTGCTTATATGTCACAGGAAAGTCTCTTTCTTTAAAGTCAAGATAATATTTGTTTTATTTGTTTATTTATTTTGAGAGGGTCTCGCTCTGTCACCCAGGCTGGGGTGCAGTGGCACGATTGCAGCTCACTGCAGCCTCCATCTCCTGGGCTCAAGCAGTCCTCTCACTGCAGCCTCCCAAGTAGCTGAGACTACAGGCGTGTGCCACTACACTTGGCTAATTTTTTTTTTTCATTTTTTTTTTTTTTCAGTAGAAAGGAGAGCTCGCTGTGTTACCCAGGCTGTTCTCAAACTCCTGAGCTCAAGTGATCCTCCGTTCTCGGCCTCCCAAAGTGCTGGGATTATAGGCGTGAGCCACAGAGACCAGCCTATACTCATTTTCAACAAAGAGATATTTACATTATGTGTAAGCATCAGTGAATATTAAGTATGCTAAAACAGCAAGTTTTAATCTTTCAGTCCTGTTATATTTCTACTTTTATCCAAATGTGTCTCTTATGTATGAATCAGAGGAGCAGAATTTGATCCTTGCGTATAAAATATCTTACTGACCCTCACCAAAAGAGAGAGCCAAGAATAGGTGCTTCAGATCACAGTCAGAGGCTGACCTGTGCTTACCCAGGCTGGAGGCCTGCCTGGCATATCAGTGTCATCTGTACACAGCATCTTGGAAGGTGGGTACCCCTTTGCATATCTGATGTGATGAACTGCTCACTACCTCATAAACTAGCCCACATTGTTTTTAGAGGCTCTTTGTTAGAAAGTCCCTTGTAATTTTGACCTGAAACCTTTTGCCCTGTGATTATTATCCATTGGCCCTAGAGGCAGCTCCTAAATGCACAGACAAGAAACTGTCACGTGTCAGTTCTGTCTATGTAAGACAGCTCTAGCTTACACCTGTTGTCCTATTATAATTGTTAATTATTAATAGTGTCCCCCTTCATTCTCTTGTCCTAGTTAAGGTGATAAATTATGCATATGACATCCTATAGAAGACTGTCACCGCCCCATCTCACTGATCAGCTCTCTGCCTACAGCCACACCCACAGAACATTCAGCCATTTCCCCTGTGGTTCCCAGCCTGCGCACAGCGTCTGCACATGGTGAGGCCTCCCAGATCTCTGAGGAATGAATGGCTCACTGCTGAGAGCAACTTCCTGGGAGTTCAGGGCATGTGGAATTGGAATAAGAGCAACGTGTGAACAGATTACAGGAAGGCAATATGGGACAGCCAGACCCTTTGTGGGGAAATTTATGGGGAACACAGTTTTCTCACTTACAAGCACTGAGATTGCCTGAGAGGGGAGAGATGATGCAGAGTGTCCCAAATTTATTTGACCTGGAATCCTTTTTACCAGCGAAACATCTATTGGGCCTAGAGTTCTGAAAATTGCACTTTGAAAAACACTGCTCTCAGCTCTTACAAACACTCGTGTTTTCATCCTACCTGTGCTTCAGAGAATTGTATCCCAGCAGGGAAGGAAAACCCTATATAATTCCCTCCGTTGCTAGTATTTGGAGGTGGGATGAAAATGGACCTACATTCAAACCCCTAATTTCAGGCTCTGAAGGAGGTACCAGGATGCATTACGATGCTTGTAAAATTGTTCCTTTCATTTTCCTGGTTGTAAACTTATGTGGACAGTAAAGTCAAGGCAAGCCTGTGCCCAGCAAATAATAAGAAAATAAGGGATGCATGGTAAACAAAACAAAACACTTCGAGAGCTGGTCAACTTGCTGTTGTTTTGAGCTGTTTCTAAGAATCTCAGGGTAGATTCCCTCCCCTGCGTGCCTCCTTAACCCAGTCCTTTTTCTTCTTCCTCCAGGGACTCTGGAATGCTGACCTACAGTCTGAGTTCCCGTGCCCTTGTCTGGGGCTGACTCTCTACTTGACCTGTAACCCACAACTGGGCAAGAGAAAATTCTGCAGCCACAGCTCTGAGGACATGAGCAAAATGGTTTCCAGATGGAATGTCAAGGATTCACATGAAGTGGCAGGGAGTCTTCAGGCCACACTTCAGGTTATCTCTTTCTCTTTCCCTTTTCTGCTTCACTCTTGCTCTCATCCTCTTTCTCGCCCCACATCTGGTCAGAGGAGATAGGAAGGTTCTTGTTACCTGGTACAAGACAACTTTTGGAATCCCAGATATTCAGATTATTTCCCCTTTTCCTCTTTGCAAATGATAATACTCACAGCCAAGAGGCATCACCCGGATCTGAGGCTGCTTCTCCTTAGGACTTGCAGAGAGAAGGAGAAGGTGGGGCTGGCAGCCTCCAGTCCACAGCCTTCCTTTCTCCTCCTGGCGATGATTAACTAGGCCTAGACAATGGAGATCTATGGCGTATGCCCATGTGCCAGGGCCTCCTCCTCTCAAACATGGCTGATCAGTCACTCGCCTGTCTATCCTTTATTTATTGAAGCCAACTATGAATGAGTAAAGGAAGTATGAGAAAAGTCACCCAAGGTCAAAGAGGACAGTGTGGGAGACTGTTCTAGACAGAAGGAAACACCTTTGCAAAGGCCCTGAGGAAGGCAGGGCACTCTCAAAGAGCAGAAGAGCTGTGTGGCCTCAGAATCCACAAGAGACAGAGAAGGTGGGGAAGCAAAGCAAGGCAGGGCGGCCTGGGGTCTGACTGCACAGAGTCTACTGGGCCTGGTTAATCATCCCCTGATGGCCACAAAGGCATGGGCCTGTCCCATCAGAGCAGATACAGGACACTGGCTGGAGCAGGCCCTGGAGCCCGCTGCTGTCCTGGAGGCCTTGGGGAGACCCAGGGTTCCCAGAGTGGAAGAAGGAGGGGGCAGCTTGACGTAGTGGCTGTTGATCAGCTGATATGGAAGTACATCATTTTATTAACAATTAAGAAAGCAGTGCTGTGCAATTCTATTCAATGCCCGTGATGCTTTCGGCCATTTTTATGAGTTGTGTCATTTTCAAATGAGCAAGAGGAAGCCTCTAAGGGGGTTTAAGCTGGGGCAGATGTAATCAGATCTGTGTTTTCCAGAGAGAGAGAGGGGAAAAAACCCATTTGTTATTTTTTTAAAAGGTAATGCAAAAGCATCATTCCACAATTCTCTTGTAATGAAAAAAATAAATGCAAACTTAAGCAAATCCATCATTCTGAAAGAATGCCCTGTGTCTGCCTTTTCCTTCCTGGGAGACCCTCATAATGAGGTCCTGTCCTTCACCCATTGCTCACACTGCCGCCTGCTACCTCTTGTGACCAGGACTGCAAATCTCCAAGACCACTGGAGCAGGGTGGGAGAGCTCAGCCAGGAAGCAGTTTCTCTGTTTGAGGCTAATCAGCTTACATTGTGCTTGAAATTGCTGTCACCTTGGCCTTGTTGGCTATTTTCCCTCTTCAGCAAACCGGTTTTCTTGTTGAATGAATTAATTTTTATAAAATCTCAGAGATAGGGCATATCCAGTGAACACTGGCCAGATATGGCTTATGCATAAAACCAGGGCACTACAAATGACAAAGTCACACGGACTCCAAGTTCATGGCTTTGCCTTGCCTCACTCACCTTCATCCTGCCTCTCTTCAGCACACAGAGCACCTACTATGTGCCAGTTGTAACGGCTCGCCCGACAGTGCTGCCAGAGTGTTCCTGGGCCCCACATTCCATTTTGTTTTTTGTTTTGTTTTTGTTTTTTAATGTTTCCTTTCACCACTCTGTGTGTGATGGCGGAAACTTTTGCTTCTAAGCAGCAGTTCGGTGTCATAAAAGAAAGCAGTCAGTCCCCCAACCACTACACTGCCATTACTCTCTGGCCATCCCATCGTAGAAGTCACCAACCTTTGAACTGCAGTCGCCTCCCCTGTGGAATGGCAAGAACCTAATTATACCTGTTGGGAGAGTATTGAACAGGCTCACACCACCTCGTATAGCTCCTTCCAGTTCTCATATCCACGAATCTCTCAGAAACTCTGCAACAGGAAAATTATGTGACTCGTTTTGGATGCATCTGGGAAAAGATGACATACTCAGAGAAGTATGTGACTTCTTTTTTAAAAATTTCAAGCTGGGTTTGGAATAGCTTCTTTTATTCCCTGTAATGCAGAGAATTACCATGCAGCTCTAGTGCCACATCATGGCTTACAGACAAAACTCTCCATGATCCGTGTCTTGAGTCATGAAGATATTGACAGAGCTGCTGTGTTTGTTGACTTGGGTAGGATGAGAGAACACCTGAGTGGGTGACCCTGAAATGGCTCCTCTATTCCTCTGGTATTAGGTGTTTATCCAGAAGCTACAGGATCAGTGTTCAGGGCCAGCTTCTTCCTAAGTTCTTCTTTCCCTATTTAAAATCTCAGAATTCTAGAGGTAGAAGAGAGTATTTTCTCTTTCGGTTTTTTGTTTGTTTGTTTGTTTGTTTGTTTGTTTGTTTGTTTGTTTTTGAGACAGTCTCACTCTGTCACCCAGGCTGGAATGCAGTGGCGCGATCTTGGCTCACTGGAACCTCCACCTCTCGCATTCAAGAAATCCTCCTGCCTCAGCCTCCTGAGTAGGTGGGACTACAGGCACACGCCACCACACCCAGCTAATTTTTGTATTTATTTAGTAGAGATGGAGTTTCACCATGCTGGCCAGGATGGTCTCCATTGCTTGACCTCATGATCCACCTGCCTCAGCCTCCCAAAGTGCTGGGATTACAGGTGTGAGCCACCGCGCCCGGTCCTATTTTCTCTTATTCAGATAAAAAAACAGAGGCCTAGGGAAAAAATGAGTTGCAGACATTCACACCATGAGTATGTTGTCGATCAGAAATAAGAACCCATCTGATGGGCCTTGAGCTATTCCAGTGAGCCCCCTCCCCATTGTCCTGTCCCTCGGAAGTCCATGGGTGGAGAAAACCAAGGGCTTCAGGCTGTCAGAAATAGCCATGGAAACTACTTAGGACATCTTGAATTCCAAATATCATACACATTAAAGCTAAGGATCTTCCCCGCTCAAAGCATATTTAAATATTAAAAATAATATTTATTTTTCTTCTTTGGAGTTAAAATAGAAGACTTGTGGGTTCTCCCTCATGGGCTTGTCCCAAAGCTTAGCCCAGCAATGTGGACCCCAGTCTCTGCTACTATTGGTGCCGCTTTCCAGAACTCAGCCTCTTGCCAGAACTCCTCTTCTATGAACCTCGGGTTTGTTCAGGAAGTTTCGAGGGCTGAGAAGCATTTCTTCTATGGTACTGGGACGGCTCCCACCTCTAGTCCCAAGCAACCTGAGCCCTACGGTGGCCACGTCATCTCTATGCTTCCATTGTAAAGAGCTGCACCTATCCTCGTATCTGCCAGCAAGCAGGCCACGTGGAGGTGGAAGGCATCAGAGGAGGCAGAGGAGACCTGAATTGTCTCAATGCTTCGGGCACAGGTTTCCTAGGAGGAGAGATGGAAGGTTGCAGGGTGGAATGGACAGAAAATGAAGCAGTGATTTGGAAAAAAATAATAGCAGCTGCTTTTCATCTGGGTACTAGCCTTGTGACCTTGAGCAGTGGCTTAACCTGCTGAGCCTGTTTCCTCATCTGCAGAGCTGGCTTGACATTCACTAACTGCTGACTTCTCTCAAGGGGGAAAATGGGGAGAGAACACTCTCGTGTCCTGTGTCTTCTCCATTAACATCCTCAGTCAGAGAGAAGTTGGTCTGTTCTTGGTCTGTCCCTTTTGTCTGGCTAGCTATATTGCCATTCTTCTGTTGTCACGGGAACATTCCAAAGGATGAATGAAGGGTATGGGATCAAGCAGAGGCAAACATGAGCAAGAACAAGTGTGTAGATTAAGATACAAACTTCTCCTGACCCAGTCCTGTGAGTGGAAAATACCACACAATGGAAAAGAAACCAAATCACCCTGACATGCGCTCAGATATTGTGGTGTAGGTCCAAGGGTGGGCCAAAAGGCTTGGTTTCTTTTTCTTTTTTTTTTTTTTTCTTTTGAGACGGAGTCTCGCTCTGTTCGCCCACTGGAGTGCAGTGGCAATCTCAGTTCCTGCAAGCTCGCGCTCCCGGGTTTAGCCATTCTCCTGCTAGCCTCCCGAGTTAGACTGGGATACCTGCCGGCTAGTTTTTTGTATTTTTTAGTAGAGACGGTGTCACAGTGTTTAGCCAGGGATGGCTCTATCTCCTTGACCTCGTGATCCGCCCGTCTCGGGTCCTCCCAAAGTGCTGGGATTCACAGGCTTGAGCCACCGCACCCGGCTGGTTTCTTCTTCTTTCCTTTCTTTTCTTTTTCCTTTTCTTCTCTTCTCTTCTTTCTTTCTTTCTTTTCTTTTGCTTTCTTTTTCTTTTTCTTTCTTTTCTCCTTCCTTCCTTCCTTCTTCCTTTCCTTCTTTCTTTCTTTTCCTTCTTTCTTTCTTTTCTTTCCTTCTTTCTTTCCTTCTTTTAAAAACAGGTTGTTGCAAAAGGAAAGAAAACAGGAACACATTGTTTCTTTTTGATTAAGTCAATTGGACATATCAAACTTTTACTTGTGAGCATCTGAAGTTCCCTTGAAGCTAATAAGATCTTTCTTCTGGATAACATTTTCATGAAGACAACACATCAGGTTGTGAAAGGCACATTGGCTTTATTAGAGTTAAACAAATGTGCACTTGGAGCCTTGCTCTACTAGCTTCCTGACTGTGTGACTTGGAAAAGTGACTTACTAGTCTGAGTTGTTCAACTCTCCTGTGGCTATAATGATTTCAGAGGGCATGGTTGTGGTAGTCATGACTGAAGTTCACCAATTCACCTTCAGGGACGAGATTTCACTTCCCCTTCCTTTGAAGTTAAATGTGGCCATGTGACTTGCTGTGGCAAATGGAATGTGACTTCTCGTTTTTTTTTGTTTTAAGTTGGTAGCAGCTTTAAGACTCAATGTACAAATCATCGTGTTCCTTCCCACCAGTGCTAGGGTTGTGGAATGCTTGGATAGCCTGGGTCTCAGAGGACTGTGATCCACAAGCACCTGCACCATTCATTGAATGTACAGCATCAAATCTCCCACTGAGATTCGAGTTTGCTACTGCAGCAAAACCTAGCATATCATGACTGATATAATGGGTGACACAATACAATATGATGACATTTGTAAATACAACTTGGCAATGGTAAAGTGATTGGAAAGCCTTGTTGTTTTCGTGTTCAGAGGTAATTGTGCTGATTAGTAGGCCCAACGTAAGGGATAAATATTCCTGCATGGGTCAGGCAGGCTGCAACTTTACCCCAGATCATTTTTCTCCGCCAGGGGCCAGAATCAGGAAAATCTGAAAAAACTCCCCAACAGATCTGCCATGGTACCCAAATACCAGTTCTGCCTTGAGATAAAGGCCAATCTGAGTACTGAAAGTGGGAGCTTAGGGAAATTCATCAGGCTCTGGGAGTGGAGAATACTGAGGAATGGTGGGGAGGCACAGTAGTGGGAGTGGTCTTGAAGAGCAGCCATGGAGAACTGAGGCCTGTGTCACGGTGGGAAGTCCTTGCAATGTGAAAGTTAAGCACACCATGCACGAGGTCCCTGGCCCTCTTCTCTCACCATGATACATACCCTGTCCTCTCATGACAATTTTCTCCTGTAGCCCTTCCACAACAATTTATTCCAAGTCATTCTTTATGCCACCCAAGTCTGACCTCTGACCCTCACCTCCAGGCTCCCATTTCCTGGATATTTTGGCAGGTGCTTCAAGCGCAATGTGTTATGGATAGAACATATCACTTCCTGTCCCACCTCCAAATCCTCTTTCTTATTCCATGCTCCATATCTGGATGAAGAGCTATCATCTTCCCAATCATTCCAGCTCAACATCTCAAGAATGCTCATGGCCTTGGAATACTCTTGTTTTCTCTATTAATATGAAAGGGGAAAATGCAAGCCAGAAAAACGGTTGAAGGCATTGTGCGGGCCAGGTGAGGTTGTGGTTCAATCTTGGTGTGAATTTGTTCGTTTGAGAATTCGTCTTTGGGTGGAATACCTCCAATTGTGGATTCAGAAAATAGGATGAAATTTAGAGGAAAAGAAAATAGGATAGTGTGGTGTGATAAGAAGTATATCTGGTCTTTGTCCCAGGTCCTGGCACAAAGAATCTAAAACCCTTGGAATTTCCTCAGTCATGGGGTGTCCTTTCTTATTTTTAAGGAGCCCCTTTGAAGCACACCTGAGTTTATACTAAAGAGATAATTTAGGGTAGGACTACAGATAGTCTCAGGATGGGACTGGACACCAGAAAAACTAAGGGATTAGAAGGTTGAAACTTTCAGCCCTACCCACTGACCTCCAGGAATGGGATGGGGGGAAATTAAATTCTATAAAAACTCTGGGAAAGTGGGGTACCCCAATTCCACAGGGACAAAAGCTCCTGTGCTTGGGACCCTTCTAGACCTCACCTAAGTCTTCATCTGTATCCTTTATAATAAACAAGTAAACGGCCTGAGTTCTGTGAGCTATCCCAGCAAAGTATTGAACCTGAGGAGGTGGGTAGGGGGAACCCCAATTTATAGCTGGTTGGTCAAAAGTACTAGAGACCTGGGCTTGTGATTGACATCTGAAGTAGAGGCTGAAAACTAAAAATAAAATCCTAAGCTCCTCACTGGCTGAACAGACCCCCTCTCGGCTACGGGGACCCTAGAAAATCCTTAAAAATGGAATTCCCAGCATGACACAAAGGGAGGTGATATATCCCCACCTTTTTGGAGTTTAGGTACAACTGACCATCATTAATGTTAAAATGCAGATCACAAGATTAACAAAACAGATTCCTTGTGACAATAAGATATCAAATTATAAAGAGGACATAAGGCCATGCCGGACAAGGGCTAAGTCACTCACCCCTGTGGGTCACTCTGACCTCAAATATTGGTTCACATACTTCCTAATCTTAACTTAAAACATTCTTTTCTGTTGACTCCAAATTTTTACACAAAACTCTACTCCTTTAATCAATTGCAAATTAAAGAATCTCTGAATCCGCCTGTAACCTATATGCTCCCTCTTCAAGATATCCTACCTTTTCAGGCCAAACCAATGTATACCTTCCATGTATGAATTTATGTCTTTGCCTATAACTCCTGCCTCCCTAAAATGTATACAACCAAACTGTAATCTGACTGCCACAGACACGCTTTCTCAGGACCTATTGAAACTCTGTTCTCTAGGCCATGGTCGCTCATATTGGCTCAGAATAAACCTCTTGAAAACATTTTCAGAGTTTGGTTTTTCCATTAACAGGGCAATCTTGTGAGACTGAGACCTAACCCCATGGGATCTGATGCTTAATTCCAGGTAGACAGTGTCAAAATCAAATTAAATTGTAGGGCATGCAGCTAGCTGATGGCAGCAGAATTGGAGAACTGCTTGGTGTGGAAAAAAAAAAGCCCCACATGTTTGCTGTCAGAAGTATTGTGTGAGCAAAGAGAAACAGTCTGTTTTCTCCAGATAGACTGCCTAATTCTTTCCGGCCATATAATAAAGAGTTATTGCTAGTCAATAAGTTTTGTTTTTTATGGAACTTTGGGAGGGGGTGGACAGTAAGTGCCATACATATAAACGAAGATATCATTTTCCACATAGCAAATGATTGATGATTTAAAAAGCAAAAGGAGAGCCTTATTCCAGAAAAGATGGAATAAGGAAGGACACACTAAATGTAACTGTAAATCCTGGACAGAATGGATGGAGGTGCTATCTGAGAGTTCTGAAACATAAATCATAGCAGGTGGCTTTGGGAAGGAGACAAGAATTCAAAGTCCAACTAAATCAGTAGTGAGTTTGCCTTTTTTTCCCTTCCAGTATCAGCCAGCCTAGACTAAAAGGCAGCCAGAAAGCTGGAAGTATGAACCAGAGGAAGACAGAAAGAGCTGTAAGAGAAGACCTCTCTAAAAAACAAGAAAGGAGATTCTGAAGAGTCAGAGAGAGAGTAGGGTGCATGGGAACCCCTGGCTTTTATTATTTTTTTCCTTCTTTCCAGCCTCAGCCCACAGGCAATATTGTAGCAGCAGTGTTGGTGGCAGGGGCTGAGGGGGTGGGAGTGGAGCTTGGCAGTCATCTAAGACTCCAAGAGAGGGGAATTATTCTGTTTGACTGGAGGAGCAGTGTTCACAAGAGTGTGTGGCAAATCTTTCTTCCTTTTTTTTTCACCTTCTCTCCTCCTGCCACTTGACTCCAAACACAGAAACAGTCATGGTAAGTGTGGCAGAGCAGAGAAACTGAAGCCCAAGCTTGCTCACTGGAGGGCTAAAAAGGGAGGCCCCAAGGAGCCAGAGGGTGTTGGGGAGATCATGGAGAGTAGGGAGCTTAAGACAGAAATCCCACAAACTTATGTTTTAGCTCCTGGGCTCACCTCCAGGCTGCACATGTATGGATCTGATCCTAAACACCCTACCACATGTTTGAAGAACTGAAACTGCAAGGTAGAGCCCAATCCAGGCCCATGACTGGCCACTGGGTGGCACACACACAGGACTGATCTGAATAGTACTGCACTCTGAAATCAGAAATGATTTTGAAACCACAGCCCAAGAGGCAGGTTTGGACTTGCAAAAATAATATAATCTGTTTCATTTCCTGCTTCAGAAGAAAATAAAAGCCCTCTTTTAGGATTTAAATCAGACCTGGGGTACTGTAATATTAAAATGTCCAGAATATAATCCCAAATTACTCAGCATATGAAGAACCATGAAAGTCTCAACTGACAAGGAACAAGACAATCAACAGACACTAACCCTGAGAAGATACAGATGTTAGAATTATCAAACATTTTTTTAAAGCAGCAATTATAACCATGTTCCATAAAGTAAGGGAAAGTGCTCCTGAAACAAATGGAAATACAGAAATTCTCAGGGGGAAAAAAAGAAGATATAAAAACAGGCCTGGTGGAGCAGCTCACACCTGTAATCCCAGCACTTTGGGAGGCCAAGGCAAGTGGATCACCTGAGGTCAGGAGTTCGAGATCAGCCTGGGCAACATAGTGAAACCCTGTCTCCACTAAAAATACAAAAAAATCAGCTGGGCATGGTGGCAGGCACCTGTAATCCCAGCTACTCAGGAGACTGAGGCAGAAGAACCTCTTAAACCCGGGAAGTGGAGGTTGCAGAGAGCCAAGATCACACCATTGTACTCCAACCTGGGCAACAAAAGCAAAACTGTCTCAAAAATTTTTTTAAAAAGGAAGATATAAAAGCAAACCAAATGGAAATATTAGAACAGAGAAAGAGAAGGACACTAACTTAAATTTCAGATTCACTGGATGAAAATTAACTTAAAGATAGATCAATAGAAATTATCTAATCTGAAGAGCAAAAGAAAGAAAATTGAAAAAGAAACCCAGCAGAACCTTAGGGGCCTGTGCGAAAAAAATACCAAAAAGCTTAATATTTGTGTCATTACACTCCTAGAAGGAAAATAAAAAGGATGTTGAATGGGAAAAAAATATTTTAAGAAATAATGGTGGAAAAACTTACTGCGTTTCACAAAAGACATGAACATGGAGATTTAAGAGACTCAGTGAATCCCAAACAGGATAAAATCAAAGACATTCACATATTATAATCAAACTTATGAAAACTGTTAAAATAAAGAAGATATCCTGAAAGCAACCAAAGATAAATGACTCATTTCAGGTAGAAAAACAATGATTTAAATGACTGTGCATTTCTCATCAGAAACCACGGAAGCTGGAGGGAAGTAGAATAACATTTTTAACATACAGAAAGAAAAGAACTATCGGCCCTGCACAGTGGCTTATGCCTGTAATCCCAGCATTTTGGGAGGCCAAGGTGGGCAGATCGCCTGAGCTCAGGAGTTCGAGACCACCCTGGGCAACATGGTGAAACCCCGTCTCTACTAAAACACAAAAAATTAGCCAGGCATGGTGGCATGCACCTGTAGTCCCAGCTACTTGGGAGTCTGAGGCACAAGAATCGCTTGAGCCCGGGAGTTGGAGGTTACAGTGAGCTGAGATCATGCCACTGCACTCCAGCCTGAGCTATAGAGTGAGACTCTGTCTCAAAATAAATAAATAAATAAAATAGAAAAGAAAACTATCAATCCAGAATCTCATATCCAGTGGACACATCTTTCATGAATGACAATGAAATAAGGACATTCTCAGATAAACAGAAAGTAAGAAAATTCTTTGATACCAGACTTCTTCTATAAGAAATGCTAAGGAGAATTCTTCAGACTACAAGGAAATTAAATCAGAGGGAAACTTTAACAATAGTAATGAAATAAGAGCAACTGAAACAGTAGATACCTGGGAAAACATAATAGAATTTAAGTTCTTTGAAATATGTGAAAGCACAAATTGTAACACTGACTGATGAAATCTTCAATGTATGTAGTCATCATAGTACATGATACTATAATGACTACATAAAGAGGGGATGCCAAAGGTACCTATATGTTGAGAAGGTTTCCGTACTCCACTTGAAATTGTAAAATACAAGTAGACCATATACTGTAATCTCTAGAACATCTACTAAAATTTTTTTACAGAGATATAGTAAAAATATCAATAGAAAATTAAAATAGAAGACAAATATATTCAAATATTTCAGAAGAAAGTAGGAAAGGGAAAATGAAAATCAGAAGACACAAACATAAAATATATGATAAAATGGTGATCTAAATACAAACATATCAATTTTATTTTATTTTATTTTTATTTATTTCTTTATTTTGTGTGTGACAGCGTCTCACTGTGTCACCCAGGATGAAGGGCAGTGGTGCAATCATGGCTCACTGCAACCTTAACCTCCCAGGCTCAGGTGATTCTCCAACCTCAGCCTCCAGAGCAGCTGAGACCACAGGTGTGCATGCCACCATGCCTGGCTATTTTTGTATTTTTTTGTAGAGACAGGGTTTTGCCATGTTGCCCAGGCTGGTCTCAAACTCCTGGGCTCAAGTGATCCATTTGCCTTAGTCTCCCAAAGTGCTGGAATTACAGTCATGAGCCACTGCACCCAGCTCTCAATTCTTACATTAAATAGTATAAATACATAATGATATAAATATTAGATATCTGCTTCTATGTAACAAATTATCACAAACTTAGCTTAAAATAACATATGTGGCAGGCGTGGTGGCTCAAACCTGTAATCCCAGCACTTTGGGAGGCCGAAACGGGCGGATCATGAGGTCAGGAGATCGAGACCATCCTGGCTAACACAGTGAAACCCCGTCTCTACTAAAAAATACAAAAAAACTAGCCGGGCGAGGTGGCGGGCGCCTGTAGTCCCAGCTACTCGGGAGGCTGAGGCAGGAGAATGGCGTAAAAACCCGGGAGGCGGAGCTTGCAGTGAGCTGAGATCCGGCCACTGCACTCCAGCCTGGGTGACAGAGCGAGACTCCATCTCAAAAAAAAATAAAAATAAAAAACATAATAAAAATAAAAATTAAAAAATAACATATGTTTATTATCTCAGTTTCTGTGGGTCAGGAATCCAGGCATGGCTAAGTTAGGTCCTCTGCTCCAGGGTCTTTCATGAAGCTACAATCAAGGTGTTGTCCAGGGCTGAGGTCACATTTGAAGGCTTTACTGGGGAACAATCTGATTCTAAGCTTGCATGTACAGCTATTGAGACAATTTCATTTCTTTTGGGCTGTTGGATTGAAGGCCTCAGTTTCTTGCCATGTGAGCCTCCCCAACATGGCAACTTACTTCATCAAAGCCAGCAAGAGAGTGAGTCTATGGAGAAAGACTGCTAGCAAGACAGAAGTTACAATCTTAGATAGCATAATCACAAAAGTGACATTCCATCACCCTTACCATATTCTATTGGTTGGAAACAACTCGCAGGACCTCTCCATACCTATTCATTCTTAAGGAGTGGAGATTAAGCAACAATATAAATCCCAGAGGTAGGACTCAATAGAGGCCATGTTGGAGTCTGTCCACCAGACCTACCTGTTAAAAGACAAAGACTGAATGAATTCAAAACAAACAAAGAAAACTAAGACACAACTACATACTGCCTAAGAGAAGTTCACTTTATTATTTTTTAACTTTTTGAGACAATATCTCAATTCAAAACAAAACTGTCACCCAGGCTAAATGACTGTACATGGCACAATCACGGCTCACTGCAACCTCGACTTTCTGGGTTCAGGTGATTCTTCCACCTCTGCCTCCCAGTGGAACCACAGGTGTGTGCCACCACGACTGGCTAATTTTTGTATTTTTTGTAGGGAAGGGGTTTTACCATGTTGTCCAGGCTGGTCTCAAATCCCTGGGTTCAAGTGATCTGCCCCCCTTGGCCTCCCAAAGTGCTGGGATTACAGGTGTGAGCCACCATGCCCAGCAAAACCCACTTTAAATATAATAATATATCTATGAACAGAATGAAAATTAAAATATAGAAAGAAAGCTAAACCATATAAACACTAATCAAAAGAAACCTGGAATATGATTCTATCATTAAAATAGACTTTAGAACAAGGAAAATTACCAAGGATAAAGAGGACACATTGCATGATAATAAAAAGAGCCAATTCACTGAGAAGACATAGCAATCCTAACAGTATGTATATCTAACAATAGAATTTCAGAATACCAAATCCAAAAACTGATAAAACTGAATGGAGAAATGACAAGCCCATAGAGTTGAAGACATCAAAGCTCTCCCCTCAGTAACTGATAGTATAAGTAGACAGAAAATCAGCAAAGACATTGAAGAACTGAGCAACACCACCAACCAACTGATTCTAATGGACACTTACAGGTCCACTCCATGGCAGAATACACATTTCTTTCAAGTGTCCATGGAACATTTTGGGCATCTGATGTACAATACAACTCTTCCCCAGACCACCAGGAGGTAAGGTCTGTGGCCAGAGAAACACAGAAGTAGTGGTCATGGTGTGGAGTACGAGGCATTTTCTTACTTCATCCTCTAACCATCCATCCCTGGCTCTCTTAAAGGTCGCTGTCAGACCATGGTGAGTGCAAACTGAAGTGAAAAGGTGGTTCTCGTTGTAATCCAATTGCAACCAGCTCAAACAATTCAGAACAAATTTTATTTGCATACAATTATTCAAGCACGTTTGATTGGATCAGACCTGGATTTTAGACTTGCAGGTGTCTGGTTTTGAAACACAAAATCCAATATTTTCTGCCTGGGAAATATATATATATATATTTTAGTGTAGTTATATAAATTACCTTTCCATTTCAGTTTGACTATTAATTGCATTGTNAAAATAAAATTAAAAAATAACATATGTTTATTATCTCAGTTTCTGTGGGTCAGGAATCCAGGCATGGCTAAGTTAGGTCCTCTGCTCCAGGGTCTTTCATGAAGCTACAATCAAGGTGTTGTCCAGGGCTGAGGTCACATTTGAAGGCTTTACTGGGGAACAATCTGATTCTAAGCTTGCATGTACAGCTATTGAGACAATTTCATTTCTTTTGGGCTGTTGGATTGAAGGCCTCAGTTTCTTGCCATGTGAGCCTCCCCAACATGGCAACTTACTTCATCAAAGCCAGCAAGAGAGTGAGTCTATGGAGAAAGACTGCTAGCAAGACAGAAGTTACAATCTTAGATAGCATAATCACAAAAGTGACATTCCATCACCCTTACCATATTCTATTGGTTGGAAACAACTCGCAGGACCTCTCCATACCTATTCATTCTTAAGGAGTGGAGATTAAGCAACAATATAAATCCCAGAGGTAGGACTCAATAGAGGCCATGTTGGAGTCTGTCCACCAGACCTACCTGTTAAAAGACAAAGACTGAATGAATTCAAAACAAACAAAGAAAACTAAGACACAACTACATACTGCCTAAGAGAAGTTCACTTTATTATTTTTTAACTTTTGAGACAATATCTCAATTCAAAACAAAACTGTCACCCAGGCTAAATGACTGTACATGGCACAATCACGGCTCACTGCAACCTCGACTTTCTGGGTTCAGGTGATTCTTCCACCTCTGCCTCCCAGTGGAACCACAGGTGTGTGCCACCACGACTGGCTAATTTTGTATTTTTTGTAGGGAAGGGGTTTTACCATGTTGTCCAGGCTGGTCTCAAATCCCTGGGTTCAAGTGATCTGCCCCCCTTGGCCTCCCAAAGTGCTGGGATTACAGGTGTGAGCCACCATGCCCAGCAAAACCCACTTTAAATATAATAATATATCTATGAACAGAATGAAAATTAAAATATAGAAAGAAAGCTAAACCATATAAACACTAATCAAAAGAAACCTGGAATATGATTCTATCATTAAAATAGACTTTAGAACAAGGAAAATTACCAAGGATAAAGAGGACACATTGCATGATAATAAAAGAGCCAATTCACTGAGAAGACATAGCAATCCTAACAGTATGTATATCTAACAATAGAATTTCAGAATACCAAATCCAAAACTGATAAAACTGAATGGAGAAATGACAAGCCCATAGAGTTGAAGACATCAAAGCTCTCCCCTCAGTAACTGATAGTATAAGTAGACAGAAAATCAGCAAAGACATTGAAGAACTGAGCAACACCACCAACCAACTGATTCTAATGGACACTTACAGGTCCACTCCATGGCAGAATACACATTTCTTTCAAGTGTCCATGGAACATTTTGGGCATCTGATGTACAATACAACTCTTCCCCAGACCACCAGGAGGTAAGGTCTGTGGCCAGAGAAACACAGAAGTAGTGGTCATGGTGTGGAGTACGAGGCATTTTCTTACTTCATCCTCTAACCATCCATCCCTGGCTCTCTTAAAGGTCGCTGTCAGACCATGGTGAGTGCAAACTGAAGTGAAAAGGTGGTTCTCGTTGTAATCCAATTGCAACCAGCTCAAACAATTCAGAACAAATTTTATTTGCATACAATTATTCAAGCACGTTTGATTGGATCAGACCTGGATTTTAGACTTGCAGGTGTCTGGTTTTGAAACACAAAATCCAATATTTTCTGCCTGGGAAATATATATATATATATTTTAGTGTAGTTATATAAATTACCTTTCCATTTCAGTTTGACTATTAATTGCATTGTAACTTAATTTGTATTCTTATTGAGTCTCTGCATGTTTTCTTCCACTTCTGTACTAGTTTACCATTTGGATAAGTATATTATATATCAGTCCAGGTGGCTCCCAGGCAGTCAACATAATTCTGCATTCATTTTCATACTGCCCATCAGCCAGGAAGTTGCGACTAAGTAAAAATGATGAATGTCCCAATATCCAATGATGATTTAGTTCATAAATTTTTTAAATAAAAAATGTGGGGCCAGGTGCAGTGGCTCACACCTGTAATCCTAGCACTCTGGGAGGCCAAGGCGGGCCAATTGCTTGAGTCCAGCAGTTTAAGACCAGCCTGGGCAATATGGCGAAATCCTGTCTCTACAAAAATACAAATTATGAAATCATGTCTCTACAAAAATACAAAAATTATGAAATCCCATCTCTACAAAAATACAAAAAATTAGCTGGGTGTGGTCTCACAGGCCTGTAGTCCCAGCTACTCGAGAGGCTGAGGTGGGAGGATCACCTGAGTCCGGGAAGATGAGGTTGCAGTGAGCCATGATCACGGCACTCCAGCCTGGGTGACAGAGCGGGACCCTCTCTCCCTCCAAAAAAAAAAAGTGAAAGAATTTTTATTGGAAAGTTATATTCAGGTTATAGAAGAACTGTCCCGCAGCTCACATAATCAACATAGTTACCATAAAAGCAGCACTGCCTTGGGACACAGTGTGCACACAGATCTGGAGAAACAAGTTCTCTTTGACAATGTGCCCTATTGTGGGTCTGGCTCCTATGAAGTAATGCAAGTGTATTGTCTCTATGAAAAAGATGTTTCCCCAAAAACATCACTGCAAGAAGGTCAGCACTGGACATGAAGTTTATTCCCGTAGAGGGAAGCTCATGTCTAGATAACTGGGGGGCAATTTTTTTGGCAAACAACTTGCTTCAGTTTCATTAAAACTCACGACAGTCATTAGTGTAAGAAATAATTTTAGTGTCAAGAGTAATCCATAGAGCAATGAACATTACAGATTGTGTGCTGAATCAGGAAAGAGTTTGCTTTGGACTTAAAAAACAAATATATATATATATATATATATATATACACTATATATATATACATCTTTCTGTGACCTATGAAAGCAAAATGTAAATTATAAGATATAATGTATAACAACATCTATAACCTGTTTCTTTTTTCCTCCTCAATAAATAGGCTTCTTTGTTGTTTCATTTGGTTGGGTTTTTCTTTTCTTCTCTTTTCTTTTTTTTTGAGACAGAGTCTCGCTTTGTCACTCAGGCTGGAGTGCCGTAGTGCTCTCTTGGCTGACTGCAACCTTGATCTCCTAAGCTCAAGCAATCCACCAACCTTAGCCTCTGGAGTAGCTGGGACCACAGGCATACGCCACCACTATCTGGCTAATTTTTGTATTTTTTGTAGAGACGGAAACCTCGTCTCCATGGGGCACCATGTTGCCCAGGCTGGTAGCGAACTCCTATACTCAAGCAATCTGCCCACCTCAGCCTCCCAAAGTGCTGGTATTACAGGCATGAACCACCATGCCCAGACTTTCCCCTTAATAAATAGTTAATAATATATTTTGAAGCTATTTAGCAATGCTGCCAGGTTGATCTGGTTTAAACTCTTCAAAGCTGGTTGAATAGTTTCAGTGGTTTTTCCCAACTAAGGGAAAAGCTATTGAAATTAGAGCTGATTTGATCCAGTTTGAACCAGCCTATTTTGACAAAAGTGACTTTAAACAGTTTTAATTTCGTTAGGATCTGTTTGTTCTACTAAGAATCACTTTACACTGTTTTCCCCTAATATAAAGCAGTATCACTTGCCTGAATCCAGTTTCCTCCTCCTGAACTGCTGTGATTCAATTCACGTTGGTCTGATCCAGTAAGGACAAGTTAGATGCAGGCTTATCTGGTCTTGACCAGCAGGAACTTCTTGGAATCTGATGTGTGTCAGTTTGGGACTGTTTTATCCTGTTCGAGCTGGCTTTACCCAGTATGATCCAGGAAGGTTGGCTTGACCTGATTAGAACCAATTTAAGCAGGTTTTAACCAACTTGGAATCAGTTTGTTTCTTAAAAAACTAGTTGGCTTTCCTTAGAAGTCTGATGTTCGGAATGACTTAGCTTATCTGAGCCTATTGTGAACCACACTGAGTGAGGTTACATCAGCTAGAACTCTTCCACCTGTTCTGAAACACAAAAATGTGGAAATGCTAGAAGGCCAGATTACAACAGGGTTAGAGTATAAAGGAGGTGGGAGAAAATGGAAGGTATTGCATTTATACTCTTCTAGATACAGGTTGAAAGAGAAACTCAGGGTCAAGAGATGATTTTTTGTTGGTTTGTTTTTAAATATGGAGGAAGGTCCCCAGAGAGGTAGGAGGGCACAGACTAGAGGGAATGAGTTGGAAACCAAGCAGGATCAAATGTATATTGTAATTACCTTAGGGGGTTATACTGAAAGGGTGATGGGTAGTGCTAATATAAAAGAAAATTTTTATATTTTATCATAGAACTATAACTTTGGTTAAACAATGTATGTAGCTGATTATATTCTTTTGACGATTCTATCAAATTTCCAAGAGTAATAGTTTTCTCCCTTCCCTCAAGACATTTGGAGAGCACATGGACATCTGTGTCCCAGCCTCACGGTACCTCCCTCATCCCCACAGAAAGAGGAAGATGAGAGAAGGGAGGGAGGCCTTTGGCAGCCAAGGGAAGACAAGTTTCAGGAGTTCATGAAGCACCATCCCCCACCCCCAGTGAAGACCCTACCCGAAGGTCTTATGTCCTGAGCTATGTTGAGTGACTGCCTCGTTACCACTCCCTACTGTTATGTGGCAAGTGTCAGGGCTGTGGCAAAGGTCAGGCTATCATTATCGGCCCCTTCAGTAGACTGACCCTAGCGTTAGGGCAACCATATGTCCCTGTGCGCCCAAGACAATCCTAGTTCACATCTGAGGCCCCAGTGTCACTATTAATAGTGACCTCTCAAAGCTGTTCCAGTTTGGGCAACGAATTATATAATCAAAGGCCCCATCTCCTTTCATCTGTCTGTCCTTTTTTCGCTTCCATAGACATTGTATCCATCCCCACAGCTTAAAATTCTTTCCCTCTGAAGATAACTACTGAATTTTCATCTCTGTCTTTTTTCCCTGAGTCCACAATTTCCACTTGGATACTGAAACAGTCACCCTCTCAGTGCTGGTGCAAATGACACAAACTGACAAGTAGTGATTTAGCCTCATTCCCATCACTCACCCCTGCACCCCTGCCACCCAGAAAACTGTCACCTGAGTATTTATTGTATGCAGCCCCAACACTAAAGAAAGATCGGAAATATTTGTTCCCATGGTGGAAAATAAAGGGCTATTTGCCCATGTTGCCAGGCTTTCTCTGGAAAGCATCCGGGAATCATTCCAGAAATTTCATTTCCAGGTGTGTGTTTCTTTAAGGAAATATTGTGGAGCAGAGAAGGAACGCACTGTGCAGGTGCCATTGGCTGTGGGCATTGCTATAGCAGATCAGCCTTATTACTGAATAGCAAAGGAAGGAGTCACCGGGAAAACACAACATGAACAGGCAGAGTGCACATGCCACGGCCCCAGGAAGCCACAATCATGTGGCTGACATGGTTCCAGAGTGTGGCACTAGGGAGGCCAACTTTCTGAGCTGCAGGTTCACAGCCTGTCCATGCGGGCAGGGAAGACATGCTGTACTCCAGGATCAAGGAGCAAGGCCATGTTTCCTCTTGATTCTGGGACTCCCTCTTGAGACTGATTGGCTCCAACATTAGCTCTTGAGAAAACCGGGGTCCCTGCCTTCCTGGGGAGCCTGAAAAGAAGTTTTGCTGTCCACAGCATCTGGAGCGTACAGGAGACAGGTCAGCAGCTGCGATCAGCAGAGGCACACACACCAGCCCCTGGAGATGGGTGGTTTGTCCTGAGCCAAAGCTGGGCTGGTTTATAAACCGCACCTGTGAAGAGAAGAGGGATGACTCCAGTGGGACATTCCTGAACCATGTGCACCTATTCACCTAGGAGAAGGAACAGCTGGAGCTGCATCTATCTTTCTGTTTATGAAATATGGGCCCAACTCCAGTGACAACATAATTTTTAGACCATTTAGTGGAATAATAAAAGTCAAAAGAGAAAAGAGAACTTACATGGACTTGCATGCTTAGCTCTCTGCTAGGTGCATTATAGAAAAGAGCTTATTGAATTCTTACGCAAACCCCTGAGGATAAAAGTCCGCTGACCTGGAGTCTTGAGAGCCAGGTACTTAATTCACCTCCCTGAGCCTCAGTTTTCGTGTGTGTGAAGTGGGCTGACCCTACCTAACCAGTGTCTATTGCAGAATGATGAGGACACTGAATGAAATGATGGCTGAAGCTGTGCCCTTCCAGCTCACTGAGATGTCATTTAACCTATGTTTGGGGGAAGATGGTCTGGTTCTTGGGATGTGACTCCTGGATACTGTTTGTTTCCACAGGTGGTGCAGATTTAGGAGAAGTCCATCTCGGGTCAGGTTTCCCCAAAGGCAGATCTGAGATGATGATTCCAGGACATATCACTTACTTGGGAGGTGAGCTCAGGAAGCAAGGGAGACAGCAGGGGATGAGGCCGGGAAGGAAGGAGACTCCGTACATGGTGTGTACTTGGGAGGGTTACTTCCATGGGCAACAGGGGCTCAGTCCCCCTAGGGACCCTCTAGGAAATGGTGCAACCCCCCTCAGAGTGGCACTGCTGAGAGGGGTGGAGCAGGGGGTTTATTCACCAACTCCTGTTCCTCGCGGTAGAGGCTCACTCCGACAGCCTTAACTTACCTGCACCCCTGGCCTGAGGAACGGTTTGCAGGCAACCTCTAGGGCATGCAGTTGGGGGACCAAAATGCCTGCGAAACAGAGTTCCCCCCAGGTCCAGAAAAGGAGAGAGAGGAGACAGAGGAAACTGAAGGTGGAGAGTTAAGACATCTGGAAAACATGTGGCGTCTGCCCTACATCAAAGCTGAAACCTAGAAGATTAGAAATTCGGGCTTCCAGGATAGAGTGCTTCTCCCCGCTTCCACTCATACTCCAGCACCCTCCTGTCCAACCACTCCACTTGCAATAGGCACCCATTTACGGAGTAGAGGGTGGGAGAACTGGAGCTAGCTCAGTGCTGTTGGACAATGAAAGAAGCACTTACGGTGCCTCGTGCAGCATTCATTAGCAGAGAATCTTAAACCGATGTCACTGGGACTTTGACTGGTAGGCTGCTGTCATTGGGGGCAGTATAATCCTGTGGTTATGAGCAGGAGTTTTGGAGTGAGACCAAACTGGGGTCAAGGTCTAGTTCCGTACCTTGTTAACTGTATAAACTTAGGTAAATTACTTCATCATCATCTATGTATTTATCTATTTATTTTTAGAGACAGGATCTCACTTTGTCACCCAGGCTGGAGTGCGGTGGTGCAACCATAGCTCACTGCAGTCTTGAACTCCTGGGCTCAAGTAATCCTCCCAGCTCAGCCTCCCAAGTAGTTGGGACTACAGGCACAGACTGCTGTGCCTAGCGAATTAAATTTTGTTTTTTGTTTGTTTGTTTGTTTGTTTTTTGTAGAGGCAGAGTTTCCTTATGTTGCCCAGGCTGGTCTCAAAGTCCTGGCCTCTAACCATCCTCCTGCCTTGGCCTCCCAAAGTGCAGGAATTACAGGAGAGAGCCCCTACACCTGGTCATTACTTTATCTTTTTATGCTGAAGTTTCCTCATCTGTAAAATGGGGTAAAAAGTACTAAACTTGTTACAGAACTGCTGTGAGAGTTAAATGAGATAATGCTCTTATCACAGTATCTGACACATAATGAACACTCAATAAACTCTGGCTAATATTCTCACTCATTCCACAAATATTTATTGAGTATTTTCTGTGTGCCAGGCCCTATTTCAGGTACCAGTGATACACCAATGAATTGAGATAGATTCAATCTAATTTGTTATAAAATTTAGATTCTATTGCCTTAAAGACAGACAATAAACAAGAAAATAAGTAGATAACTAGCCATTATCATTTCACATAATAATATGGTTTGGATGTGTGTCCCCTACGAATCTCATGTTGAAATATAATCCCCCATGTTGGAGGTGGGGCCTGTTGGGAGGTGACTGGATCATGGAGGCAGATTTCTCATGACTGTCTTAGAATCCCCTTAGTGACATGTGAGTTCTCCCTCAGTAGGTTCACGTGAGATCTGCTTGTTTAAAAGAGTCTGGGACCTCCCTCTTCTCTCCTCTTGCCCCCACATCTCACCATGTGATGCACCTGCTCTTCCTGTGCCTTCCACCATGATTGGACGCTTCCCGAGACCCTTACCAGGAGCAGATCCCAGCACCATGCTTCCTGTCCAGCCTGCAGAACTGAGAGCCAATTAAACCTCTTTTCTTAATAAATTACCCAGCCTCAGGTATTTCTTTATTGCAATGCAAAAGAAGACTAACACAGGTAATAAGAAGTGCTTGAGCAGAGATCTAAAGAAGTGAGGACGCAAGGATCCTGGGACAGCATTCTAGGAAGTGGGTGCAGGAAATATGAAAGCCATGCAATGAGAATACTTTATTCTCATAAATAAAGTGGTTTATGAGTACTTGCTATAAAGAGTACAAAATACAGTAATAGATGAAAGAGGAATTGGAGATTGAAAAGAGATTTATTGATTTCTTAATTAATTATTTAATACAATATAGGATGTTATCACATATTGGTATGCCAATGGGATGAACCACAAGAAATAGGAAAATCAATGATACAAGAGAAAGATGTCAAGTCCTTGAATAGGAGAGAGGGTTAGGGCCCTGTGTACAGGTGGCAGATGCCCTGGACTGAGGCTGTGGCAGGCCATCCCTTGCAGCAGGGAGAAATGCAGAGGATAAAAATACAGCCACAGAAAACATTCCGGGATGCTTAGGGAAATTGCTTTTCTCTTAAAAATTTCCAAAAATTCACCTTAAGCACCTATTAAATGGCTCATCTGGAGCTGAAGGTTTTGTGCTGCCTGCCAAGCAATGATTTGGGGTTCACAGCCAATCCCAAGAGAGTAAAAGTGGGGACAGGAGGTCAGAGAGCACATTCTCTTCCATCTGTGCACGCCTTCAATAAACGTTGGATTGACTGGAATTATGAGAAACTGAAATCAGTTATTGAAGATCTGCTTAAAAGATATTTACAGATGGTGCAGAAAACCATTATCCCGAGGAAGGAATGACAGCCTCCACAGACAGTATTGGAACTGTCCTGAGAAGATCGGTCTGAAGGTGGGAACCCTGTCCTGATGGGGTGTTTCACTACTGAGAACTGGGCCGGGTCCATTGACTCGGTATCTGTTTAATGACATGGCCTCTTCTTAGGCAGCAAGTTCCCTGAAGGAAGTGGTTGTGTCTTAGCTAATACTCAGTGGTTTCTCCAACCACTCCAGAAGCTCAGCCAAGGAATGGCAGCACAAACAACAACCAGGCCTGCAGCTCACAGTTGTTAAGGATGGAGAGCAGATCTCCCAGAGAGAAAAGGAGACCCTCTTCACATCATGTTCTCTCATTGGCTTCTTCCTGACGTCTGAGGCCTAAACCCCCAAACACTGCTAATAAAAAGATTTTTTTTAATTAAAATTTAAATTTTAGAATCGGGGGTACATGTGCAGGTTTGTTACAAGGGTCTGTTGCGTGATGCTGGGGTTTGGATTTGTATTGATCCCATCACCCAGATAGTGAACATAGTACCTAATAGGAAGATTTTCAGCCCTTGCTCTCCTCTCTCTCTCCCTCTTGGAGTCCCCACTGTCTATGGAAGGGTATTTCCTAGGTTTTCTTCTAGGATTTCAAAGCTTGAGGTCTTACATTTAAAGGTTTAATCCATCTTGAGTTAATTTGTGTATGTGGTGATAGGTAGGGGTCCAGTTTCATTCTTCTGCATATGGCTAGACAGCTATCCCAGCATCATTTATTGAATAGGTAGTTTTCCCTATTGCTTATCCCCTTTCCCCTATTTCCCTATTCTCTTTTCCCCATTGCTTATTTTTGTCAACTGTCAAAGATCAGTTTGTTGTAGGTGTATGGCTTTGTTTCCAGGTTTGGTATTTTGTTTCAATGATCTGTGTGTCTGTTTTTGTACCTGTACCATGCTGCTTTGGCTACTGTAGCCTTGTAGTATAGTTTGAAGTCAGGTAATGTGATGCCTCTGGCTTTGTTCTTTTGTTTAGGATTGCTTTGACTTTTCAGGCTCCTTTTGGTCCCATATGAATTTTAAAATAGTTTTTTGAAATTCTGTGAAAAAATGACATTGGTAATTTGATATAAATAGCATTGAATTTGTAGATTGCTTTGGGCAGTATGGCCATTTTAACAATATTGATTATTCTAATCTATGAGCATGGGATATTTTCCATTTGTTTGTGTTGTCTATGATTTCTTTCAGCAGTGTTTTGTGATTCCCATCATAGACATCCTTCACCTCCTTGGTTAAATGTATTTCTAGTCATTTTGTTTTGGTGGGCGGCTGTTGTAAATGGGATTATATTCTTGATTTGGCTCTCAATTTTAATGTTACTGGTGTATAGAAATGCTGCTCATATTTGCATATTGATTTTGTATCTGGAAAGTTTACTGAAGTTGTTTATCAGTTCTAGACCTTCTTGGTGGAGTCTATGGGGTTTTCTAGGTATAAAATTATATTGCCTATGAATGAAGATAGTTTGACTTCCTCTATTCCTATTTGAATGCCTTTTATTTCTTTCTCTTGCCTGATTGCTCTGGCCAGGACTTCCAATTCTATGTTGTATAGAAGTGAGAATGGGCATCTTTGTCTTTTTTTTCATTTCTCAAGGGGAATGTTTCCAGCTTGTGTACATTCGGTATGATATTGGCCGTGGGTTTATCATAAATGGCTCTTATTATTTTAGATATGTTCCTTCAACTCCTAGTGTGTCGAGGGTTTTATCACGAAGGGATGTTGGGTTTTGTTTAAAGCTTTTCTACATCTATTGAAATGGTCACATGGTTTTGTTAATTCTGCTTAGGTGGTGAATCCATTTATTGATTTCTGTATGCTGAACCAACTTTGTATCCCAGGAATAAAGCTCACGGATTGTGGTGAATTAATTTTGATGTGCTGCTGGGCTTGGTTTTCTAGGATTTTGCTGAGGATTTTCATGTCTATGTTCATCAGGGATATTGGCCTGTAGTTTTGTTTTTTCACTGTGCCTTTGTCAGATTTTGGTATCAGGATAATACTGGTTTCCTAGAATGAGTTAGGGAAGAATCCTTCCTCCTCAGTCTTTTGGGATAGTTTCAATAGGATGGTACCAGTTCTTCTTTGTATGTCTAGTAGAATACGGCTATGAATCAATCTAGCTCAGTACTTTTATGGGTTGGTAGGTTTTTTATTACCGATTCAATTTCAGAACATATTAATGGTCTGTTCAGAGTTTCATTTTCTTCCTGATTCAATCTTGGCTGGTTGTGTGCTTCCAGGAATTTGTCCATTTTCTCTAGGTTTTCTAGCTTGTGTACATAGAGGCGTTAATAATAGTCTCTCAGGATCTTTAGTATTTCTGTGGGATCAGTTATAACGTCACCTCTGTCATTTCTGATTGTGCTTATTTGGATCCTTCCTTTCTTCTTTCCTTCTTTCTTTCCTTCTTTCCTTCCTTTCTTCCTTTCTTCCTTTCTCTCTTTCTCTCTTTCTTCTTTCTTTTTTGTCAGTCTAGCTAGTGGTCTGTCAATCTTGTTTATTCTTTCAAAAAAACAACTCTTCATTTTGTGGATCCTTTGTAAGTTTTGGGAGGGGTCTTAATTTTGTTTAGTTCTGTTCTATTTTAGTTATTTCTTTTCTTCTGCTAGTTTTGAGATTAGCTTGTTCTTTGTTTTCTAGTTCCTTTATGTGTAATGTAATGTTAGATCGCTAACTTGAGATCTTTCTATTTTCTTGATATAGGCATTCAGTGCTGTAAACTTTCCTCTTAACACTGCTTTTGCCTCATGCCAGAGATTTTGGAATATTGTTTGCATTTGTTTCAAAGAATTTGATAAAAGTCTTTTGAAATTAACAATGAGTGGAGGCTTCCATCTTGGAAGTCTGGAGTTTTAGTATATTCCTCTGGTGATCTAGCACTTCCTGCAGTGGGAATTGTGGGATTTTCCTGCGATGCTTGTAATGTTGGAAGAATGGTCAGTACATTACTCAAGAGTCTTACTCTCTGCCTATCAATCACACAGAGGCAGGAGAGTATGTTGACTAGTTTCTCACTTTGGACTTGAAGCTACTTATAACAACCCACAAAGGCCCACATTGGGCCAACAAGCATAAGGAGTCCCTTGATCTATCTCCACTGCACAGTGCGGTGATAATACTTTGTTCTGAAAAGCCCTTGGAATTTCACATACCCTTTCCTTGTCCCCAGGAGCTGCGTCACCCATGGACACTCTTTCTTTCCTACCTTCACCACTTCCTGTGCTCACCTGGATACTCCTGCTCCCTCACTCCCCTTAGCTGCCCACTCAGGAGTCTCACATTTCTTTGGCCTTCTATGGGGCTGTCAGAACCATGTTCTGCTTTCATCTAAAGATGAGTAAATGGGGCTGCAGACACAGGAAGGTAGAGGAGGAAATTTAGAAAACCATCTCTAAAAGTTCTATAAGATAATAAAATCTTTCATATTTTCAAGAATGTCCTCCTCTTAGCGCAACTCCTCTGCCTTCTTCTCATCTCCCCACTGACGTCTGCTATGTCCGCAGAAGGGAGTGAGGGTGAAGAAACAGACCCACCCTGCCAGGAAACCTTCACATCACAGTGGCTGTCCGGGAACCTAGAACTGGGTACATAGCAGGTTGATTTCTAAGACCCTGGACAGCACATGCAAGCTAAAATCTTGCTTTTCTCTATGGGATGGTCCAGAAAGAATACCATGCTTCAAAGCAATTCTGTATACAAGGTGGTAATTGCAGCTTGGGGAAGGGACCACAAGTGAGGAGTGCCCCAGGATGTGGATCAAGTTGCCTTAAACGCACAATTAACACAGCAGGTTACAGACCTTACAGAAGTGAAGGCTCACAGGCCAGAGCAAAGCTCTGTGTTAGTTAATTGATTACATTAGCATAGCTAAAGAAAGACTCCATCGAAACCAAGTAGAACTATGCCTGCTTGGAATCTAGAAAGAGCTCAAGCAGAAAGGCAAACTTAAGAAAGCCTTGCTAAGGGAGTCAGTCCTGAACTGTAGCAGAGGCCAGCTGTTCAATTACCCTCCCACTGGCTTAGGAGGGGAAATGCAAACACCCATGGAGTCCCCAGCCTCTACCACTGATAGATCCATACACTCTTGTCTTGTCTCTGCTCTGCCTCTGCTTCCATGATAGGTAGGTTGAGACTGAGAACAGTGTGCACCCAGGAGCAAGGGTCCTGCGATTGCTTCATGAGATGGGGCATGGGACAAGAGCACCAAGTACAAGGTCAACAGAATTATCCAGACTGAAATCAACACCCCTTTTCACCCCACCTGGTTAAAGCCTTTTACAAATTCTTTAGTAAACAGGAATCATCAGGTCATTAACTTTAGAACTCTGCCCTAGAGTATGGGTGATTTAGTTGCATCAGGGATCCCCAAGGCCACCACCAGGCTCAGTGATTTGCTAGGAGAACTCACAGGATTCCACATATAGCCATGCTCACAGTTAAGACTGATTACAGCAAAAGGATACAAAGCATTGTTCATGAGCAAAGGGAACAGGCACATGGGGAGAAATCTAGAGAAAGCCAGGTGCAAGTTCCCAAGAGTCTGCTCCCAGTGAATTCACACAGGACACACTTAAGTCCTCTAGCAACAAATTCTAACTACACGTGTGAAGTATTATCTTCAGGGCAGCTCATTAGAGACTCAGTGCTTAAGATTTTGTATTGGGGTTTTGTCATGCAGGCACCTGCTGCCTAGCATGGAACAAAACTCCAGGCTCTCAGAAGGAAGGCAGGCGTTCAGCACAAACCATTTTGTTTGTACAAATGGTGTAAGTCCAATGAGCCACCTTATCACTGATGGAAGTTTTCCATCAATGTAGGGAATTATTCACTGGCCAAGCTCCCGGATGCCCGCCAGGGGCCAACTTTGCAAACAGACCTTTCTAAGGACAGCAGTCTCAGGCAGCCATGGTGACTGTTTCTTGCACAGGTGTATACAGTTAAACTCATGTTATCCGTACAGTAACACTATAAAGTTCTCACTCATAAGCATAGGTTCAAGCCTGAACAAATCCTTTGCTATCTTCTTAAAGTCCCAAGATAAAACTTTCCTCCAAATATTGATGTGGACATTTTTTTTTCCACCAAGAGGAGCCCATATGCTACTGCCAACAAGATTCTAGTGCTCCAGTTAGCCAAGTGTGGAGGTGTATGCCTGTATTCCTAGTTACTCAGGAGGCTGAGGCTGGAGGATCACTTAAGCCTTGGAGTTCGAGGATGCAGTGAGCTATGATTGCACCACTAAACTCCAGCCTGGGTGACAGAGCGAGACCCTATGTCTATAAATAAATAAATAAATATTCTAGTGTTCCAAGTTGGCAAAACCCACCTCAATCCCACCCCTCCTTTCTACCACTTCCTTGTATCCCGGCCCTTCCCTGAGTTCTAGCTTTCAAGCCGTACACCTGATTTGGGGTGCTAAATGTTATTCACAAACTGTCTCTTTCTCACCCTTCCGCAAGCCAGAATTGATCAGCATGGCCTCAGCCCTGGTTCGCAGACCCAGAGGAGGTCACGGTGCTGAAGAAGTGCTTCAGAGGACCCCCTGGAGGCTGCGCACAGTGAAGCCTAGAAGACAGCCCTTCCCTCTCAGTTATTTAAAGGCGTCTCTACTCTGCTCATCTTCTCTCCTTGCTCCCCCACCTCCTTCTACAGCTGGGACATTATTGTCTTACTTTTGCCCTTCAGAAGCAAACTGTCAACCCAGCTCAGGCTGGGGCACAGTGACCTTTTTTCTTTTTCTTTCTTTTCTTTTCTTTTTTTTTTTTTGAGACGGAGTCTGGCTCTGTTGCCCAGGCTGGAGTGCAGTGGTGCGATCTCCGCTCACTGCAAGCTCTGCCTCCCAGGTTCATGCCATTCTCCTGCCTCAGCCTCCCCAGTAGCTAGCGGGGTATACAGGCGCCCGCCACCACGTCCGGCTAATTTTTTGTATTTTTAGTAGAGATGGGGTTTCACTGTGTTAGCCAAGATGGTCTCAATCTCCTGACCACGTTATCCACCTGCCTCGGCCTCCCAAAGTGCTGGGATTGCAGGCATGGGCCACTGCACCCGGCCGACTTTTTCTTTAGACAGTTGTTCAAATATTCTGTGATACATGAATTGAGCCACCCTGAAGTCACCCTCGAATCTACTCAATGGTAATGACTTGATTGCTCTTGGACCCGTGGAAATCCTAATCCTCAGCCCCATTTCTCACAGTGATGAAATTTTCTTTGCGCAGTTTATTTTCTTTTTTCAAAGGACGGCGTTAGAGAAGCGGTGAGGGGGAGATTACCCCTTTCTGTCTACCTAGCTCAATCAGTCCATTCATAAAGGCCAAATTGGGAGCCCTTCCACACTCAGATCATTACCTCAGTAGGAATTCCCCTTCTGCTCTGTGTGTGTGTGTGTGTGTGTGTGTGTTTTCTCCAAGTGTAGAATCTGGACTGTCTGTGTATGAGGGGCTGGGGGTGTTTCAGGACAAATGACATCATGTAGACCCGTAGAAACAGATGTTCAGACTTTCTGTACTTCATGAACTCAGTTTCGTGCCATCTACTGGAATGGAAACTGGCCAGGCCATCCGGAGGGAGCTTCTAAGACGAGTGGGTGGGACCTCACTGCTTTCCTTTCACTGAAACAGGAAGGGCCTGGGCTGGAATATCTTAGTGAGCACATCCAGAAATGGGCATGGAAAACCAGTGCTCAACCCACAGACTCCAGCTCCACCAAGCAGATTTGTAAGCGAGATGCTGAAATAATTTTTCCACTCCACTTCCCCCCTCCCCTGCCCCAGAAAGGCATGAGATATTTTAGCAGGAAAATAAATGCCCCATAAAAATGAACATAAAAATACCATATGAGGGACAGGGCACCCTCCCATAGGTTTCCAAAAGATCCCTGGAGTGACCATTAAATTAAACAGGCTTTGAAGCCAGCATTGGAGGAGTGGATGGGTACAGGCCAGTCCTGGTCTGAAAAGAGCTGGGGAGGGGAATAGAAAGAAGAAACTGGCCAAAAGAATCCTGTGCTTAATGAATGAGAGTGTGGGACTAGGGAGAAATTCACAAAGCACACCATGTGCCTCTTCTGTGAGCTCATGACCATTTTGCCTGCCAAGTCCAATGACCTTCCCTCCACGCACGTCTCCCTGACCTTTCCGTGGCATCTGATCCATTCCTCCCGCCGTTGGCCTCTGTGGAACTGTCCTTTCTTCATGCTCCTCCTACATTTCTGCCTCAAGCTTAACAGAATAAAACCTGAGGTCCTCATTTTCTTCCCAAACCTGCTTATTTCTTTATTTCCCCCTCAGTGAAAGGCATTTCCAGTTCCTCAGGCCAAAACCTTGAAGTCATCCTTGACTTCTCTCTCTCACACCCCACATCCAATCTGTCAGCTGATCCTGCTGCTCCTCTCTCCAAATACATCCGGACCTGACCACTTCTCACCCCTCCCCCATTCCCGTCTGGTCCAAGCCCTCATCATCTCTCACCTGGCTTATTGCACGGGCTTCCCGCTTCACCTTCCTGCTCTGCCTTTGCCCCCTTGGACCATGGATTCTCAACACAGACATCAGACCCATATTGTTAACATGAAAGTCAGAGGGCAAGCTCTGCTCAAAGCCTTTGAAAGACTTCCAATCCTACCTAGAAGGGAACCTCAAGTCCTTACAACGGCCTTCAAGGCCTCAAGTGGTCTAGCCCTGTGTTAACTCTGTGTTAACTCTGGCCTCTTCTCTTCCTAGCGAGCCCTGTTAAGCTCTGCTACAGCCACCTGGGCTCCATGCTAGTTCTCTCATCTCCAGGCCCTTGGACATGTGATTCTCTCACCCAAAAATGCTTTCCCCACCAGACGTCTTCACAACTCACTCCCTCACTTGCTTCAGGTCTTTACTTGAATGCCACTTTCTTGGTTACTCCATCTAAAACTGCAACCATCTTGAAACAAACAAGCAAACAAAAAAATCCCTTCCTTCATTTCTCACCTTACCACTTATCCCCATCTAAACTATTATAGAGGAAACTGACTGTCTTGCTTATTTTCTGCCCACCCTCCACTAGAATGTAAGTTCCATGAAGGTACAAATCCTTGTGTCTTTTGTTTGCTTGTTTGTTTTTGCTGCTGAGTCTTCAGCAGAACCTTTTATTGAATAAATAGAATGAATGAAGGAGTGGATGTATCTGCTAAAATCCACAACCACTCCCAACCTCCCTGCTCTTGATATTGACACTAGTACTTGTCACATCTTCCAGCTCATGGGAGCAGTTCTGGCCCATGCCCCTCCTGTGCCACTAGCCTCTAACCAGACACCGTCTCCTCCGCCATGGATCTTCCTTCTGAGAAACCCGGTGGTGTGATGAGGCAGCTCAGTCTCTGCTCAAGTCACGAAAACCAGGACAAACTTTTCAAAATGCTTCAGAGCAAGTGGCTTTGGTAAACTCCAAACCTCTGGTGCCTCATCTGTAAAGTGGGTTTAATAACACCGACATCCATTAGGTTATTGTGAGAATGACATGGGGTAACCTGTCTATCATGTTTCTCCTGGTGCCTGATAGAATCACCACTTCCCTTCCCGCTGTGTTTGTGCCATTCTAAATGCCTCTGACTCTGATGGGTACCAGATTCTCTTGAGGGTCTCTTCAGTCTTTTCACTGGGCTACCCATCTTGCCCACTGCTGCATAATTTCTCCAGGTTTCTTCCTGGTTGAAAAATCTTTGTGTGGTCAGGTGCAATGGCTCATGCCTGTGATCCCAGCTCTTTGGGATACCTAAGTAGAAGGATCACTTGAGCCCAGGAGTTTGAGACCAGCGTGGGCAACAAAGCAAGACTTCACCTCTACAAAAAATAATTTTAAAAAGTTAGGTGGGCATGGTGGCACATACCTGTAGTCTCAGCTACTCAAGAGGCTGAGGCAGGAGTATGGCTTGAGCCAAAAGTTGGAGGCTATGGTTACTCCAATGCACACTAGCCTGATGACAGAGCAAAACCCATCTCAAAAACAAGCAAAACCCCAAAATCTTTGCATTCCTTCCAAAGGATGAACAATTACATTTAACCCAGCCACATGGGGTTAAATATGATCAAACCAAACACATTTCATGTGTTTTGCTCAAGCAAGCTGATTTCTTCCAGGAGCTGCCCAGTAAATGCTTCAGTGAAGCCCACCATGATGTGTGTGGCGTCAGTTCATCAGCTGAGCTGTTTGAACCGCTTACAGACTTACAAACCAAGCCCTACATGTTCTTCCTTGTCTCTGAGTCATTGTAAAAGCTGCCCCCGAACCTAGAATACCCTTTGACTCTTTCCTCTCCCCCTCTTTACCCACTGAGTAGCACTGCACTCACCAGAGTCCCAGCCACTCGTGGGGCTGAGGCAAGAGGATCACTTGAGGCCAGGAGTTTGAGGCTGCAGTGAGCCATGATCACGCCTGTGAATAGTCACTGCACTCCAGCCTGGGCAATACAATGAGATCCTGTCTCTTACAAAAAAGCAAAAAATAAAAAATAACACCACACCTTTCAGCAGCCTTAAGGCAGACCCTCCTTTCAAAAGCCCACTGTGCCTCCTCCCTCAGGTGAGCTTCGCTGCCTCTCTGCTGTGCTCCCACCACATCCGTGCTTACTCCAAAGAGGCACGTACTATGTTGAACTGCATTTGCCTGTTTAGTCATCTACCTCTTCAACCCAGGCTCTGAGCCCTGGTGGGCAGGGCCCATGCCCTATTCATCTGAGTGAACTGGTGCCAAATACAATATTTGGTACATGGTAGGTGTGGAATAAAGGCTTTCTGAATGAATGAGCAGGTGAGTAAGTGAGGAATGGATGATTCAATGACTACATGAAGAAATGCAACACTCCGCCAGCCCAAGTGAAGGTTTATGAGGCCATGAAAAGAATGGAAAAAGCAAGCCTGTTAGGAACAGACCCAGAACAGCAACCCCTCCCGCCCCCAACTCCTTGCTTTCTGTCCTGGTCCTCTCCTCTCCGCCCTGCGCACACTTGTTTTCCATGAGCCACCTCACCCATCCCGGAGGCTTCTGTTCCCCTCTGAGAGTCACTAATTGCCAAAGCAACAGTCCCAAATTCTGTGCCAAACTTAAGGCAAACTTTTCAAAAAATTCGTTTCTTGCCTGTGCCTTTTCCATTTGAATTTTTACAGCTACCACTTCCTCCACGAGATGACTTGTCTTCTGGATTGGAAGTGTGTCTGCATTTCAGGAACAAGCAACGTTTCTCTGTGGCTACAGGTTGTACTCTGAACCCCCACTATCGGAAAGGCAACTCCTGCTACGTCCTCTTCAGAGAGGATTTGAGCAGGTTTGGTGAAGGTAAATGCATTCCTATTGCCATGGAGACGTGGTATTTCTCAGTGACAGAGAACAGAGAAGCAAAGTTAACTTGCATCGCAATATAGTAGAAAAAGTAAAAACTCAGAGCCTGGATGTGTATGGCAGGCATGGGGAACTTCTGGCTTCCAGCTCTTGGCTCAATTTTCTTCCAGCCTTTGGCAAACATGACAAACCATGGCTACATTAACAAAGAATGATACTTATCAGTCAGATACCAGCCTGTGCTGGAAAGGCCCCACAGCCAGCTGGAAGGCAGTGGCTGGTGACACATTTTACAAGCACGTTCTCATTGTTCTACTCCATTTCAGAATTCATTTGGGCTTCCTACATTTCAGGTTAACTGTCTTTTTGAAATGCCTATAGATTCTCCAGAGTCTGTGCTAAGTTTTAGGGCCTTTTCTTTTTTTCTTTTCTTTTTTTTTTTTTGCCTTTTGCCCTTGTTTTATATTGTTGACCAAAGCCATAAAGTCATAAGCTGTGAAAGATGAAACGACCTTTAGAGATTATCTGATCTAACCCCCTCATTTTACAGGCTAAGGAGCTGTCAGAAGTGACTTTAACTTTGAATTTTACGAGGTCTGTTTGTGTTGACAACATAATTGATTGCTCTGCTTCTGAGACTGAGGATTTGCAAGGGGAAATATTTTTAAAAAGTCAGTGCTCTTCCTGATTGGTGGGAGAGTAGGGTAAAAGCTTTTATTTCCATAACTGTTTCTCTGTCACACACTCCACCAGATGGAATGCAAGACCTCTCTACCTGGTTTAAGTCTACCACTGTCAGAATAACCACAGGAGGAATACCTGTAGACTGTTGCTACTCCCCTTAGGAAAGTATCCAATGATCAGAGGTCACTTCCCCACTTGAGGGTGTTCAGACTGACAGAAAAGACTAAAGACCTCCCAAACAATGACACGTCCAAGCAGTCAACAGCACCCACTGTTCCCAAAGAGAGTTTCTCTTGGGGACTCTGGCCAGTTGGACTTCTTAATAAATCAGCTCCTGCATACAACAACTATGCCTATCTCTGCCTCTGTTGAGCAGGCACTGCATGTGGCCGAAGCAGGCTCCATGACAATGAGGCATGGACTGGTCTGGGAGCTGTAGATGCCTTACGCTGTTGTGTATGAAGCTGGAAGGCTGATCCCTAGAATCACTCTGGAAAAGGCACAAAGTTCAGAGCTAGAAAAGCAAAATCGAAACCCGTTTGCAGAGCCAATGGATAAGATCAGGAACGGCAAACAGGTTTCACATCAACTCTGATTGGTGGTGCCGGTCTGGGGTATGGTACGGAGAAGGGTTGTGAAGCCGTGAGTCAGAGGAAAGGCACAGAGCTATGGATTAGGAATGCCTGCATTAGGGCTAAGCAGGGGAGAGCAGCAAGTGTACTATGTACTTTTCTTTTTTTTTAAATATCATTTTATTTTAGCCAAGAATTACCTGTATAAAGTCAAAAAGTGCTTCCAGTGATGCAACACAGCCGTCCTTTTCAGGTAATCTTCCCAGCAGGCTCCCTTTTCTCATAGAAGAGCCATGTTAACAATAAACTTCGGCTAGAGGGTGCTGTGGAAATGGCAAAATATGGAGATCATTCTGTGAAAAATTATGGGCGATTTGAGAGTAAAAGCAAGAAGCTATTGGCACTAGGCAGAATATATAAAAAATAAAACATAAACTCACTTTTGTACTCAATCCAGGATGGCATGGATCGACAAGGGTGCATGGTTGAATGGTCAACACTGTTCTCCTGCCAGTGCAGAGCCCTAAAATGAACACTTAACCACCATCAAGGGTGAGAGGCAGCTCTTTGACGGTGGTGGTCGGGGGTGGGGGGGCGGTGGTGGTGTCAGTCTCTTTAACCAGGGCAGTGAGGGTTGGCTGAAGTATCTCGCCACCGGAAATTCTATTGTCTCAGCTCAGTTGAGGAAACCAGTACCCTTAAATGGGGCATAAAACTGATGGACCACGCAGCAGGTGGGGCCATCACACAGAGCAGGACTGCGATGTCCCTATCAAGGCAAAAGGAGGCCCTCCCTGTCCACTCACTGATGGTAGAGCCAGTTCAGAAGCACAAGCCCAGAAGCAACCTGGGTGTCTACATAGAGGAATGATTCTTGTCACTCCCAAGACTGTTATAGATCCCATTCCCTGATATTCTTCCCATGTGTGTGGGACACAGGGGAGGCTGGGAAGGGTGGCACAAGTACTTTTTCTGTATCTATTCAGATCATTTAATGTTTCTTTTCTAGTTCTTACCATGATGAGTTACACTGATTGATCTTTCAAATGTTAGGCCAACTTTACATTCCTGGGATGAAATCTACTTGGTCATGACCTATTATCTTCTTATGTATCATTGGATTTGATTCACTAAATTACTGCTAAGAAGTTTTGTGTCTATGCTTGTTGTAAGAAAATAGCCCATTGCATGGCAAGAGTGGTGCCATCTTGAATTGAAACTGCCATGATGACTGCTGTTTGACTCTTGCATGCCAAGGTGGTCTGCAACAAGGTCTTTAAATAATGCCCATAGCTTAGATAACCCCTCATAAAGATGCTTATCTAACCTCCCCAGTGGTCTTGAGTTTCACAAGAAACACAGATATGCCTAGCTACCACATATTTTACCAAAAGAACTTGTTATATAACAGATATTTTCTAAAAGGTGAGTGCAGGGATCTACTGCCTAACGGCCACCCAAGACATCACTCCTGTTCATAAGTTCCTATTAAATGTTTCTTTTTAAGAAACTGGATTTTTCTTCCTTTTTATTTAGCCTCTCAGCTCCCTCAGCCTTTGGGGGCAGGTTTACATATACCTACTCACTGTGGAACATTTGTCTTGGTCTGTTTCGTGTTGCTATAACAGAATATCATAGACTGGATATTTATAAAGAAAAGAGACTTATTTTGCTCACAGCTCTGGAGGCTGGGAAGTTCTATAGCATACTACCTACATCTGGTGAGGGCCTTCTTGCTGCATCATAACTTGGCAGAAGGGCAAGAGAGCACGTGAGACAGAGAGGCACCAGGTGCTGGATCCACTTTTATGTCTGCCCACTCTTGTGACAACTGACCCATAATAACTACATCAATCCATTCATGAGGGCTTCACCCTCATGATCCAATCCCCGCTTAATAAACCCCACCTCCCAACACTGTTGCATTGGGGATTAAGCTTCTAACACATGAACTTTTGGGGGACACATTCAGACTGACACAATGTTCATGAGAGATTCTGGACTGAAATTTTCTTTCTTATAATGTGTTTGGTATTGGTATTAGACTA
The DNA here is from genome assembly GCF_001698545.2 of Rhinopithecus bieti. Taxonomy (NCBI): domain Eukaryota; kingdom Metazoa; phylum Chordata; class Mammalia; order Primates; family Cercopithecidae; genus Rhinopithecus; species Rhinopithecus bieti. The sequence continues at coordinate 296,085 of NW_016814470.1, forward strand.
GCATTGAACTTAAAGCATGAGTTAGGAAGTATTTCCTCCTCTCTAATTTTCTGGAAGAGTTTGTGTAGAATTAATATTATTTCTTTCTGAAATATTTGATAGGATTTACTAGTGATGCCATCTGAGCCTGGAGTTTTCTTTCTGGGAAGGATTTTTTAAAAAATATACAGTCTTGCTCTGTCACCCAGGCTGGAGTGTAGTGGTGCAATCATGGCTTACTGAAGCCTTGACCTCCTGGGCTCAAGTGATCCTCTCACCTCAGCCCTCCCAGTAGCTGGGATTACAGGCACACTCCACCATGTCTGGCTAATTTTTTATTTTTATTTTTTGTAGAGACAGGGTCTTGCTATGTTGTTTAGGTTGGTCTGGAACTCCTGGACTCAAGCAATCCTCTCACATTGGCTTCCCAAAGTGCTGGGATTACAGGCATGAGCCACCATACTCAGTCTCTTTGTGGGAAGGGTTCCAAGTAAAAATTCAGTTTCTTTAGTAGCTATAGGGCTACNAGCCACCGCGCCCGGCCCAATTTTACTAATTTTTTAAAAAATTAGTGTTTGGTTTCATTGGTTTTCTCTCTGGTTTTGAGATTTAACTTGCTCTTCTTTTTCTGCTTTCTTAAGGTGGAAGCAGAGGTTATTAATTTGAGACTGTTCTACATATCCCCTCTCAGCCTTATTTTATCAGTATCTTTTAATATTTGCTATAATACGTTTAATTTCAAAATGCATTCTAATTTTATGTGTGTTACTTTCCAAATATTTGGGGATTTTCCAGATATCTTTATCTCATTGTTTTTTGTTGTTGTTGCTTTGTTTGAGACAGGTCTCACTCTCTTGCCCAGGCTGGAGTGCAGTGGCGCGATTTCAGCTCACTGCAACCTCGACCTCCTGAGCTCAACAGATCCTGCCACCTCAGCCTCCCGAGTAGCTGGGACCACAGGTGGGCAACACCATGCCCAGCTAATTTGTGTATGCTTTGTAGACATGGAGTTTTGTCACGTTGTCCAGGCTGGTCTCAAACTCCTGGGCTTAAGTGATCCAACTGCCTTGGCCTCCCAAAGTGCTAGGATTACAGACGTGAGCCACCATGCTCAGCTATCTTATTGTGTGTGTGTGTGTGGTTTTTAAATTTAATTTCATTAAAGTCAGAAAACATACTTTGAGTTGAATTGTTTTCAATTTATGAAAGCTTGTTTTATATCACAGAATATTGTCTACCTTAATACATATTTCCTATGCACCTGAAAAGAATGTGTATTATGTTGTTGTTGAGTGGAATACTCTATGAATATAAACATAAAATAGTTTGGTTTACGATATCTATTTTATTTTCGTCTTCTGTGTCCTTACTGATTTTCTACTTGTGCTATCAATTACTGAAAGAAGATTCTGAAATCTCTGACTTTAATTGTAAATTTGTCTATTTCTTCTTTCATGTTCAATCAGTTTTTACTTCATATATTTTGATCTTCTGTTACTTGGTGCAAAAAAATTGAGAATTGTTATGTCCTTTTAGACATAAATGACCCCTTTATCATTTTAAATGGCCCTCCTTATCTCTGCTAATATTATTTGTCCTGAAATCTACTTTGTCTGGTATTAATATAGATACTCCAACTTTGTTTTGATCAGAATTATTTTGATGTATTGTTTTCATTCTTTCACTCTTGATTTATTATGTCTTTACATTTAAAGTGGATTGTTTGTATGCAGGATATAGTTAGATGTTGTTTTATTATCCAGTCTTACCATCTCTGCCTTTTAATTTGGCATTTATACCATTTACCTTTAATGCAATTGGCTATATGTTTATACTTTACTGTTTGATTTCTACTTATTCAATCTATTATATGTAAAGCTTTTTCGATTTTATTGACTTCTTTTGAATTAATTAAATATTTTATAAATCTTTTTTTCCTCCTTTGGGGGACTACTAGTTATAACACTGTTTCATATTTAATAGTTGTCTTAGGGTTAATTTCAAAAAGCTCTAATTACCATAATCTGCATTTAAATAATTTAATATAAGTACATACACATATATACACTAAAATGTGTGTGTGTGTGTGTGCATGTATGTCTTGAAGAGTTTCACTCTACGCTTATATATCTTAGTATCAAACAAAGACTGGAGCTGTTTTTCTATGTAATTCTCTCTTCTCTGAAATTCTGCTTTACAGCTTCTAGCTACCTTAGAGTCTTTGAACTCAAATCTCTGCTCCTCAATGCAGAGAGACCACTGTGTTTTGCTTGGGATTATCCTACTCACTCTGCTTTACAGAATGTACCTTGGGGTAGAGAGGCACAGAGAATATTGGACTTACCTCATTTGCTTCCTTTCTTTCTTGCATTACAGTCCTAATCTCCCTATTGTCCAATATTTTAATACAGTTGTTCCACATGTTTTTCCAGTTATTCTCATTAAGGCAAGAGAGTAAATCTGGTTCCATGACATATTTTTAATACTCTATTGAATTCCTTGAATTAATAAGGGGATTTTCAATTCATTTTTGTAACTGAACATGACTTATATATGTAGAGGAGTACATTTTACTTTTGAATATAAATACATACATATGTGTATATAAGTATATGATACGTGTGTGTGTGTGTTCTTATCCAATTTTAGATTAGAAAATTCTTAAAATGCTATAATGAGCTGGGAAGTTTTTTCTCTTTTTCCATTTTCTTGAATAAGATTAGGAAATGTTTCTCAACCTTTTTTTTTTTCCATTATACTCACTCCCTCCCCCAGGGCCTTTTTAGGTGTATTTTTTTTCTAATCTTCTACCATAAAATTTAATACCACATACTGTATCTGTGTACCATGACCCTTTACAGGGCAGAGACTATTTTAATATGTAAGATTTTTTTACCTCCTCCTCTAAAACTAATTGATTTTAATCCCATTGAGTTTGTAAAGCTTTCACCTAGAAAACTTCCAAATGGAAAACCTTCTGGATTACAGGTTTTGGGAACAGGAGAGCTTTGATTACCATTCCACTTTTTGAATGCTTGCTGTTCTAGTTGATGTTTGTATTTCTTCTTGGGCCAATTGGGAATTTAATTTTGATCCCAGAAATACAGAGCTGGTACATACTAGTATGGCATCCTTTCTGGTGGATCAAGTGTCCATCTTGATGAGTCAGTGCCTAAGATTTACGTGTTGTCAAGTAATTTAAATACTTGTAGAACAAAATCTACCTAATCTAAGATTTAAAATATATTAAAATATAGTTATTCACAATACTATTTTATTTTTAAAACATTTCTTATGCATCTGCTATTATTTCCCCATTTATAATTCTGTTTTGTTTATTTATATCATCTTTCCTTTATCTTGAAGAGTCTTTCCAGAAGACCATCTTGCTTATTTATTTATTTATTTATTTTGAGACAGAGTCTTGCTCTGTCGCCCAGGCTGCAGTGAAGTGGCACATCTCGGCTCACTGCAAGCTCTGCCTCCCGGGTTCCCACCATTCTCCTGCCTCAGCCTCCCAAGTAGCTGGAACTACAGGCGCCCGCCACCGCGCCCGGCTAATTTTTTGTATTTTTAGAGGAGACGGGGTTTCACTGTGTTAGCCAGGATGGTCTCGAACTCCTGACCTTGTGATCTGTCCGCCTTGGCCTCCCAAAGTGCTGGGATTACAGGCGTGAGCCACCGCACCCGGCCTTGTTTATCTTTTTAAAGAAGCAACTTTTAATTTTGTTATTTTGTCCTTGGTAAGGTTTTCCTTTTAATAAAAACCAGCCCCGGCCAGGCGCGGTGGCTCAAGCCTGTAAGCCAGCAGCTGTGCCAATAGAAAAAGAATACCTGGAAGCCAAGTGTATTCAACATGGAGGTTTCCTCTTCCCTTTTCTTTGTCTCCACGTGTTCAGATAACATGGCTCTGGCCAGGTAAAGACGCTATTTGCATAATAAAAACTTAGGGTGGGTTGGCCAGTTCTTCACAGCCTATGTAAATGGCACACCTGGTCCAACCAATCCACTACGCCCTATGTAAATCAGACACTGCCTCCTCAAGTTCGTTTGTAAAACCAACCGCATCTCACCCTAAACCCAGAAACCCGCTCGGGCCTTCCTCTGCAAAAAGAAACTCTCTCTCCTTTATTTCACCTATTAAACTTCTGCTTTTAAACTCACACCTGTGTGTCTGCATCTTCGATTTCCTTAGTGCAAGACAACGAACCTTGGGTATTTCCCCAAACGACGCCACTTCAGTATTACTGTTTTTCATGTTCTTTACTTTGGTTCCTGCCCTTAATATTTCCATATTTCTAATATCTTTAGTTTGTTCTAATTTTTCTTCTTCTTGAATTAAACATTTGGCTCATTAGTTTTCAATCTTTATTCATTCGTGATAAATTTATTTAGATTTATAAATTTCCCTCTATTACTTTAGCTATGTTCATGTATTTTGGATTAAATGCTTTCAGTTTATTTTGTTTAATATTTTGTGAGCTTCTTTTTAATCTATTGATTATTTAGTTTTATGCTATTTAATATCCAGAGTTATGGGATTTTTAAAAAGTTATTACCAAGAACTGTGAAGAGTATTAAATTTTATCTTACTTGCAAGTTAACAAACCAGCCAGTCACAGTTTCAAAAATGCTGGCAGAAGACATGAGACTCCTGGATCAGAGACAAATAATTTAATTATTTCATTTTCTCATTAGTTCCCCTTGCTTCACAAGCCCCACAAGAGCGATACATACATGGGTCCAGGAGGATGCTGGAGGTGGGATTAAGTCACAGCTGAGGAACCCTGAGTTTAGGAAACTTCAATAAGGAGGCTATGAGCCAACCCACCCAACTGCTGCCCCAGTGGGAGATATTATCTTCATTTTACTGGACAGCAAACAAACCTGCCCTCTGCCATGAAGGGAGATACTATCTTTATTTTCCAAGGCTGTTTGCTATATAAACATCTTTGAAAATACAGTCCAGAACAAAAGTTAACAATGCCTTTGCTCAAAAGATATGCAGAAACATGAGAAATCCATGCAGCATTCTCTCCCAACAATTATTCTTTTGTAATTTATTTCTAACAAAATTGCACTGTGGTCAGAGAACATAGTCTGTGCAATATAGATCTTTAGAACTATTTATGCAGAAGGGTGGGGAAAGTTTCCATGAGTTCGAGCACCACACACCACACAACCTGCAGACCAACTTCGTTCCCAGTATCCACACCAGGCATCTCCTCTTTCAGGGAATCTTCCTTAAATATTAGGTTGCAATCCATTTTGTTGAGGGCCTGGAGAGAAGGGGAATGAGGAAATAAATGCCTTAGGACGACTAGTCATCATAACATGTATTCTCACCAGATTCTCAACCTGGCAGGATCTCGAGGTTGCAATGATATTCTCCCCACCTCCCCAACCTTTCTGTCCCACCTTCCAACACACACGCATGCACGCACGCACACCCCTGGCATCTGGGCTGCTCTTGCTAATTTCTGTTCTACAGAAGTGATGAGGCCAGAAAAGTGATCCTGCCAAAGCAATGTAGGGGACAGGTAAGAGCAAAATTTTTCCTCCACAGCTGCACCTACTGCCCCACTGTGTCCCAATCCCAGACTGCTATGAGCTTCTAAACCAGCTCACAACTGTCTTTGGTCTCCTCTGGCTTTCAGAGTTTTTATGTTAATTCCTCAGACCACGGCTTCTTTCCCACTTTCAGTTTCTCAACCCTGGCTGCATATTAGAAGGACTTGAAAGGTATTTTTAAAATGCCATTGTCCAGATTCTGCTTCTGGAGATTCTCATACAATTGGTCCAAGGAGGGATCCAGATTAGCAACAGATTTCAAACCTTCTTGGGTGATTCTAATGGGCAATAAAGGTTTTCAATCATTGTCTGTAATTTCTACTGGGTCAGTTTTGGGAAAGGGACCTCACAGCCCAGGTTTCTTAATTTTCTTGTTCAGGAACTAAAAACCTGTATTTTGTTTAATGCTGAAATTATTGAACTCGTATACCTAATAAATACAAATTTAACAAGAAGTTATCTTGATGATTTAAGATGACTATAATTTGATTAATTATCTTAAATCATTTAAAACGCAATTATAAATTCACTATGGTTGATTTTTTCCCAACACTTCAAATATCATAAAACATTCACAAATGCAATGACTACAAAGCTTATTATTAATATTACACTTACACTTGAACTTATTCTAAAGTCTCAGAACAATGGACTTATTCATTTCTTTGATAATTTATGTGCTTGTTTTATACCTTCCTGGGGGATATTAGTATACTTATTTTAATATCTTCCTAGGGTTTCAGTAATATATTTTTATTTCTTCCCAGGAGTGGAGTAATATTACTAGACCCAAAAGAAAAAGTATACGTGCTTGGCCCAGCCAAGGCTGCAGGATCTGGATTACTGACTGATCCATTTTTGGTCTGGCCTCAGGACTCATCATCAGGCTGAGTTAACTCCTGGTGTTACTACAATACAATTTTTAAAGTCACACCTTCACTTAGGTTTTATTTTTTTACGACCTGGTGTCTTTCAGGAAATGATGTACTTTTAAAATCTCACTTGGCCCAAGTTACAAAATCTTGCAAGGCCCTATCAGTATGATATATTGACTTGGTCTGCTACCTTTTTAAAGAATTACATATTCCTTATTGATGTTTTATTAAAATGAGCAGGGCCATCTAGTGATTTCATTTCCTGTGAGATGAGACATTGTGTGTGCATAGTATACTCTTTCTCTTTGGGACATTTGACTAATTCCTCTGTTTGGAAGACCCTTGCTATGGACAAAATGTTTGTGTTCCCCCCAAATGTATATGCTGAGATTCTAATCCCAATATGATGAGAGTAGGAGGTAGGGGCCTTTGGGGGTGATTAAATTATAACGGTTCTCATGAATGGGATTAGTGCCCAGGTAAAAGCAAACCCAGAGGCTTATTCATCCCCAGCACCATGTGAGGACACAGCAAGAAGGTGCCATCTATGAGAAACAGGCCCTCATCAGACACCAAATCTGCTTGCACCTTGATCTTTGTCTTCCCAGCCTCTGGAACTTTGAGAAATCAGTATTTGTTGTTTATAAGCCACCCAATCTATGGCATTTTGTTATAGTAGCCCAAATGCACTAAGACAACCCTGTTGGATCTTTCTTCTACTTGGTAATTTTGTGTGATCATTTATCTTGATTAAATATGGAATTTTTTGTCGCTTACATTATCATATGTTAATCCCAGTACCAACCAATTCAGTCCTCCCTCTTCTTGAAGGAGGTTACTTGGTTCCATAATTTTATTTTTTCCTCAGAAATAAATATGTGCATATATATCTTTTATAAGAAAGTAATTCAATACGAGAAATAAAATCACCATATATAAACAATGTTCACTTGTTAAAATCCATTAACAAAAAACATATTTATAATTGGTTACCTATTTTTTATTACAACCATTAATTATGTCAATTGTTGAGTATAATTATGAATCCGTGGACTTTTATAGACTTCACATGTTCCAAGTAACCATAATAATAATATTTCACACTAAAATTATCACAGCTTGGTCTATGGAAACCTTGAATTGGATCTTTGGCTTTTTGATATTGTCCCTAACATTTTAAAATAAGATTTTACTTTCTGGTAATAACAGGATATTCTAGGCTCATTCTGATTTTTCTAAATTTCCCTGAACAAAGAGTCATCTGTCCTCTGTAGAGTTCTGGTTTCTGTTACTTGACAATAGCATTAGAATGGTGGTTATGGGTGGATGCATAAAAAAGGAGACGGGCAAAAGTCCTGCCAAAGCTGTTGACTTACTTGCACTTGAAAATGGGACTTTAAAAAATAAATCATGGTTTCCAAAGATTTTTCAAATTTAAAGATATATGTATTAGTCCATTCTCACACCGCTATAAAGAACTGCCTAAGACTAGGTAATTTATAAAGAGAAGAGGTTTAATTGACTCATAGTTCCATGTGGCTGGGGAAGCCCCAGGAAACTTATAATCATGGTGGAAGGGGAAGAGGCACTTCTTACATGGCAGCAAGTGAGAGAGAGAGTGAAGGAGGAACTGTCGGACACTTATAAAACCGTCTGATCTGGTGAGAACTCACTATCACAAGAACAGCATGGGGTGTCGACACTGCCCATGATCCAATCACCTCTCACCCAGTATCTTCTTCGATATGTGGGTATTATAGGGATTGCAATTCAAGATTTGGGTGGGGACACAAAGCCATATCAATGTTATATTGCTGAACTCTACTTTCCTTACAGTAAATGGTATTATCTGATACTAAGACTTTCTTCCCAGTAATAGCAGCCAGGTTAATAAACATATATGCCCCTAACACAGTCCAAGCACTATCTCTGCTTTGAGGGCTGCAGGACAGCATGAGATAAGCTGGATATAGCATGTTCCCCTTCTCCTTGTCATAGGGCCTTAGCTGTTCCTTGTCAGAATAGCTTACGTGCCTTGCCACATAATACCACTGGAAATAACTTTGTAGAGATTGAGATTAATAGAGGGATTTTTTTTTTAATGGCCATGAAGGTCTTGGAAGATGAGGACACAGAGAAAGACTGAAATCTGCAGACATTCAGACACAAAGGGACAAAACGATGACATCCAGAGAATAATGGAATGAGAGGGAGGGAGTTGTGTTTTCATGATGAGGAATGTGTGGGAGAGTAAGCACTGAGGGGATGGAAGAGAAGACAGCAAGAGGGCTACAGAGAGATTTGGGACAAAAAACAAAGGGAGAGATGACACAGTTGGAGAAAATGATTGATGTTGAGAGAGGATTTGCAGCAAGGTATGAGAAGATATGAAAAAACAATGTGGGGAGACTAAAGGAAGAAAAGTGAACAGAAAGAAGAGAAAAAAAGAGCGAGATGCTTACATAGTTTCTGTTTGGGACAATAAATACAAGCTGTAAATTCACTGACTGAAACAACCAGCTAGATTTGAATGGTTTTAGCTGAACTCAAATCCATTATATAGGATATAGACTAATTAAGGTCTGAGCTCTGTGGGATTAGGGACATATTTCCATTTTCTCTTTTGCTTGGCTCTGCTGGATATCAATCATCAGGCTCATGTTTGGCTGCAGCATCTTCAAGTCCATCTCATTGGTCATTGTAGAGTAACAGGCTATATAAGTTCAGCTACTACACCTCACTTCCCACCAACCATGGTGCCGATGACCTCTGCATTCTTACATTCCGTGCTGGGATTAGCTGAAAGTCAAAGGTCTTGCTTGCCACACACATGGTTGATGAGTTCTATCATGTTCCCATCTCCATCACTGTCAGCAGTCTATTCCACAGGGTGGAAGTCAGAAACATGAATCTTACTAATACTTAAAGCCTTCAGTCTGCATCACAGTCTTATGAAATGCTTGGCTACTGGCCACCTTCTCTTCCCATACACCAATTCATGTTCAGCTGGACACATGACTAGTGATTAACATAGAAGTGTTGGAAGAATGACTTCCCAAATCTGCTACTCCAATGTTGGCTTGGGAAGAACGGCATAGGCCTTGTACATTTAAAAATGTGTAAAGTTAGCATTTTCAAAGCTGATTGCGAAATTTCTTTGGATTTTTCTTCTGGTTCTCTTGTTGCAAATTGTTAATTTTGTTAATTGAGACTTGTATCACTGGGGCCCCACCCAAAGTGAGACTTGCATCACTTTCTCATGGTGGTGAGTCTAATGTGGACTCCTTTCCAGATTTCAGGGAGAGGAGAAAGGGCTAATGGGTCCAGGGTCAGCATCTTCCTAAGCATTGGACCCACAACTTAGTATGCAGAAGACTCATCTGGGAGCCTGTTAAAAATGCTGGGACCCACCCACAGAGATTGGGTCTGAGGAAATGGAATGGAGGCAGGCAACCAAACTGTAAGATTCCCGCAAGTGGTGCTGAGATAGGTGTCCCAAGGTCATTCTTTTTTTAAAACATGAGTTTTATTATTATTTTTTATTGACATATAATAATTGCACATATTTATGGGGTCTAGTGTTACATTTGAATACATGCATTGAAACATGTATACAGCGTAACTAGCGTATTACTCAGGCCATTCTTTGAGAAATGTTTCCCAGGATAATGACAGTAGGTCTTTGCTTACAAGGTGTCTTGCCAGTCCTAAAAACACCTGTATGATCCCCTGCTTGTGACAGGCACAGATGCATCTAAGTTTTCCTCTCAGACCACATTTCTTACTGTCACCATGGTCAACATCAGTTCTCAAGACAGACACCTGATCACTATTAAACTTCACCTGCATCGCTAATGTAGACTCTTCATGAGCCTCACACGTTATTTAGTATAGGTGGTCCTATCTTTTACTGCACAATGAGTCCCTGTATATCTGCTAAGAATCCAAAAGTTCAAGAGGAAAATTTATGTGTTATGGAAGACTTTCATTCCCAGAGAGCCAAAACAAAAAAAAAAGATAAAATCCATAGTAACATGTCCTGCCTTTTGGATCTTTGATAATATGTTTCCAGCATTTTGTACATGTTCTTTACATTTTGTTCTTTTCTTGCTCTTTATGGCACTTTCATCATGTTTAATGATATCCATCTTTGACTCTATTGTAGTATCTGTGAGGTTTCACTTCTTATCACCAGTATCAGATTTACTTTTTTTTTTCTACTCTCTGTGCTGTGCACACATGGTGATGCTTACAAGACTGAACAGTTAGCTGCCAGGCAGAGCCACAATGGAGTAGCTCAGAATGTTCTTTGATGGCTGGCTTATAAAAGCCTGAACTTCACATCTGGGAGATGCATAGGACTCAAAACTGCAGGATGTAAGGATGTTAAAAGTCAGAAGTTGAGAATTGTCTCTGAAATAGGAATCCAGCTTAAATGAAACTAATTTGTCGAGGCAAAACCCAAGATAAAGCTCTATTGCTCATTCAGATATTTTTCTTTTGGGGAGGTTGGGAGGGGAGACAGAATCTCACTCTGTCACCCATGCTGGAGTGTGATGACACGATCTCAGCTCACTGCAGCCTCCACCTTTCAGATTCAAGCAATTCTTGTGCCTCAGCCTCCCGAGTAGTTGGGCTTACAGGCAAGCACCACCATTTCCAGCTAATTTTTGTATTTTTAGTAGAGACAGGGTTTCACCATTTTGACCAGGCTGGTCTCGAACTTCTGGCCTCAAGTGATCTGCCCACCTCGGCCTCTCAAAGTGCTGGGATTTTGGGTGTGAGCCACCATGCCTGGCCTCATCCAGATATTTTTCTAAGTGCTGGAGATACAGCCATGAAGGAAGGAGACAGACATGGGTAGGGAACTTACAGACTGGAGGATGAGACAGGTAGGTAGGAGGGAAATTACAAATAAACTCTGTGAAAGATGCTCAGGATATTAATTAAGAAGTGCATTCGGAAAACAAAAAACAAAACCAGCTCTTAAAATTAAAATTATAATAGCAAAAAATTAAAAATTCAACATGGGAACTTTCTGCTTTTAGTAATGGAGGACTATGTTATTTGAATTAACTATGCCATTGGATAAAAATTTTAAACAGTTAGATAAAACATATTAAAACTTTTAAAATCATCGAAGACAAAACATGACTGTAAGGAATTATAAAGTCAAAGTAAAGTAAAAATGTGAATCCAGAAAGGTAAAAGAGCACGGCAGACACATTGACCCTCTGATGCTTGCCAATCCTGGAAAACTAGGACTTTTGTTTTGATAACATCACAGAGAGATGGAAACAGAACTAAGAATCCAACAACCATAAAATTAAATTTCAAGCCCTGAACTTGGGTTTAAGATGGTCCCATACTAGTAGTGACCCCATAGTAGACTTTACTATATGATTGTTATATTCTAATGAAGCTTTTTTGAAAAATGAAGGTGAAATAAAGATATTTTCAGATTTAAAAAACCTGGCTGGGCATGGTGGCTCAAGCATGTAATCTCAGCACTTTGGGAGGCCAAGGTGGGCGAATCACGAGGTCAGGAGTTCGAGACCAGCCTGGCTAACATGGTGAAACACATCTCCACTAAAAATACAAAAAACTTTAGCCAGGCATGGTGGTGCATGCCTGTAGTCCCAGCTACTCGGGAGGCTGAGGCAGGAGAATCACATGAACATGGGAGGTGGAGGTTGCAGTGAGCCCAGATTGTGCTGCTGCACTCCAGCTTGGGCAACAGAGTGAGAGTTCGTCTCAAAAAAAAAAAAAAAAAAAAAAAAACAGAAAAAAAACCTTAGAGAGTTCTCCATTACAAGGACAGCACTAAAAATTTCTAAAGGCTATGTAATATTTAGATTATAAAAGAGTGATTCCAGAAGGAAGTTCTGAGTTATAAGAAGGAATGAAGAGCAAAACATGTGGTGAACATATGAGGAGCTCTAAATGATTACTGACTTTAAAAAAACAATAATATCCAATGGGATTGAAATATATTGGATTAAAATATACATTAATAATGCCATATAGCCTTTCCGCCCCCTAGCGTTGCTGGGCCTGCAGGTCTCTGTCGAGCCACCAACGCGGGTCTTTTATTCCGCAGGATGGGGTTTGTTAAAGTTGTTAAGAAGAAGGCCTACTTTAAGAGATACCAAATCAGTATGGTATTGGTATAAAAACAAACATATAAACCAATGGAACAGAATAGAGAATCCAGAAATAAATTCACATATTCACAGCCAACTGATTTTGACAAAGGCACCAAAACATACATTGAGGAAAGGACACCCTTTTCAATAATAGTGCTGGGAGAACTAAATAGCCATATGCAGAATAAAATTAGACCCCCTACCTGTCACCAAATATAAAAATCAACATAAAATGGAGTAAAGACTTAAACATGAAACAAAAAACTATAAAAATAAGAGAAGTGCCTCATGACATTGATCTTGGAAAAAATGTTACGTATAAGACTTTAAAAACATAAACAACAAAAGCAAAAATTGACAAATGGTATTACATGAACTAAAAATCTTCCATACAACAAAGGAAACAACAGAGGGAAGAGACAACTGTAGAAAGGAAGAAAATATTTGCAAATTATTCATCCAACAAGGGACTAATATTCAGAATATGAAAGGAACTCAGACAACAGGAAAAAAAATCCAATCAAAAAGTGGGCAAAGGAAATAAATAGATGTTTCTCAAAAGAAGATATACAAATGTCCAAAAATGTATTTTAAAATGTTCAACCTCCACTAGTCATCAGGGAAATGCAAATCAAAACCACAAGGAGTATCATCTCACCTCAATTAGAATGGCTATTATTACACACACACACACACACACACACACACACACACGCTGGTGAGGATGCAGAGAAAAGGAACTATTATATATTGTTGGTGGGAATTTAAATTAGTACAGCCATTATGGAAAACAGTGTGGGGATGTCTCAAAAAACTAAAGATAGAACTACCACATGATCCAATGACCCCACTGCTGGATTTTTATCCAAAAAAGAGAAAATCAGTGTATCAAAGGAATACCAATAGCTGTACCCTTGTTTATTGCAGCACTACTCACAATAGCTAAGATATGGAATCAACCTAAATGTCCACCAACAGACAAATGAATAAAGAAAATGTGATATATATACACATTGAAATATTATTCAGCGGCCGGGCGCGGTGGCTCAAGCCTGTAATCCCAGCACTTTGGGAGGCCGAGACGGGCGGATCACGAGGTCAGGAGATCGAGACCATCCTGGCGAACACGGTGAAACCCCGTCTCTACTAAAAGATACAAAAAACTGGCCGGGCGAGGTGGCGGGCGCCTGTAGTCCCAGCTACTCGGGAGGCTGAGGCAGGAGAATGGCATAAACCCGGGAGGCGGAGCTTGCGATGAGCTGAGATCCGGCCACTGCACTCCAGCCTCCAGCCCGGGCGACAGAGCGAGACTCCGTCTCCAAAAAAAAAAAAAAAAAAAAAAAATATTATTCAGCCATAAAAAAGAATGAAATCCTGTCATTCATAGCAACAACGATGTGCCTGGAGCACATTATGTTAAGCAAAATAAGTTAGCCACAGAAAGATAAATGCTGCATGTTCTCAATCAGATGTGGGAGCTAAACTTTTTTTAGCTCATGGAAGTCATGAGTAGAATTGTGGGTATTGGAGGCTAGGAAGGGTAGCAGGGAGGGGAACGTGGGGAGAGGTTGGTTAACAAATACAAAATTACAGCTAGATGGAAGGAGTAAGTTCTGGTGTTCTACAGCACTGTAGGGTAAATACGGTTAATGATAATTTATTGTACATTTTCAAAAGACTAAAAGAGAATTTTGAATGCTCACAACACAAAGAAATGATAAACGCTGAGGTGATGGAATGCTATTTATCCTGATTTGATCATTACACATTGTATACACGCATAGAAATTCATTCAATATCCCATAAATGATTATTATGTATCAACTGAAAATAAAAAGAAAAAATGCCATATTAAAAAAAGAGAGGGGAAGTAGTTTGAGTTAAACTGTTCCAAGGTCCTTGTATTTTCCAGAAGGATGATAAAGATACTGATTAACATTAGAAACCAATGTTAATCAATGAGAAGGTAAAGATCTGTGATATAAGTTCTTGGGAAATCATTTACAAAATAAGAAACTGAGTGTATAACTTCTAAATTCAGAGGGGAAACATGGTTAAAAAATACCCAGTAATTTTTAAAAAGTAATTGAAGGGAAAAAAGAAGTAAAACAAAACATGGAATAGGTGGCACAAGTAAAAACACGTATCAAAATGTTTAATTTAAACTCAGTTGATTTTGTTCTAAAAAACTAATTTCAACTTTTAAAAGGCTAGATTGTTGAACTGGATACAAATATAAATTTAAAATTATATATTATGAAGATTTTAAAAGAAACCATATCTACAACATAAGAATATACGAAGAAATTAAATCATGCAAAAGATCTCATTCAAATATTAATTTTAAAAGTTGGTATACCTATGTTAATATTGAACAAATTAGAATTTAAGGCAAAAGAATTTTAAGAGATAGAAGACTCATTTCATGTCAAAAACATCAATTCAACAGGAAGATATGTCATTTTTCAATTTGTATATGCCTAATAACATGCCCTTAATAAATGCATAAAGCAAAAAATAATAGAGCACTAGCAGAAATAGACAAATCCACAGTCTTAGTGGAGATCTGAGTCTTTCAATAATTGGTAAGAACAGCCAGAAAAGAAGACAGATGATTTGAACACTATACTTAAGAATTTTCACCTAATTAATATATACAAATGTTATGGTCACCTTTTGGGAATGAGACAGACCCCTCAGTCAAACTTTGGTTGAGATGTTAATACTGATGACACCACACAAACACATACACCAAATAAGCCATGAAATGGTTTATTACTCACATAATGGGGCCAAATACTTGGAAACTGAACAATATACCTATAAGTAACCTCTGAGTTAGGGAAGAAATCACAAGAATATTTAGGATATATTTCAAAGAATATGGCTTTTCCACTTTTCTTTTAGAAAATAGAGTAGGAGAGAACACAAGGCACAACAGAAAATTTTTACAGACCAATATCACTAATAAACACAGACACAAACACTTTTAAACAAATATTAGCAAATAATACTCAGAAATATGTTAAAGGTTAATATATAATTACATTATCCTAGTAATGCAAGGTTGGTTTAACATTTGAAAATCAATCAATGTAATCAATAACATAAGAATAAGGGAGAAGGACTATATGATTATTTCAATAGATATAGAAAAATATCTGATAAAAGTCAGTATTCTTTCATTCATGATAAAAGATTATCAGCGAAGTAGGAATAATGGAAACTTTCTCAGCCTGATAAAGGCTATCTGTGAAAACCCTACAGCTGGCTGAGTATGGTGGCTCATGCCTGTAATCCCAGCACTTTCGGAGGCTGAGGTGAGTGGACTGCTTGAGCTCAGGAGTTTAACACCAGCCTGGGAAACATGGTGAAACCCCATCTCTACTAAAAATACAAAAATTAGCTGGACACGGTGGTGTGTGCCTGTTGTCCCAACTACTTGGGAGGCTGAGGTGGGAGGATCCCTCGGTCCCAGGAGACAGAGGCTAGAGTGAGCCATGATTGTACTACTGTACTCCAGCCAGAGCAACAGAGTGAGACCCTGTCAAAAAAAAAAAAAAAAAAAAAAAAAAAGAAATAGAGAAAGAAACAAAAGAAAAATTAAAACCTACAGGTAAACTTATAATTGAACATTTTCACTCTAAGATTAGGGAAAGAGAGAAAGGACAATAATGACCACTCTTACCGCTTTTTTAAAAGACATCGAACTGGCAGTCCTAGCCTGTGCAATGAGGCAAGAAAAAGAAACAAAATGTATACAGACTGGAAAGGAAGATGTAACACAATCTTTATTTGTAGAAAAAATGATTTTATCTGTGTGGAAAATCCTAAGCAATTAATATTGCACGTTTACAGAATACAAAGTCAATATAGTAAATTCTCATTATTTATGGTAAATATGGTCTCTAAAGTTGTCCTTAACATAAAATTAGTGAATACTACTGAACATTTGCTCTGATGGGAAATATAGGTTTAAGTTCCTGTAAGACTCTGGAACAATATTTTTAGTCAACTAATACTTAAACTTTTTATATGTGTGTTTCTGTTTAACGGCATCATGAAAAAAAATATATATATATATGTAATTGATTTATCAACATCAAACTCATGGCCAACAGCACTGTAACTCATGTCTCAACAAAGCTTATCTAACACATGTCATTCCTCTGTGATGTCAGGCACATCACCACCTTCTTATGCTTGGGAGCATTAGAGAGCACTTCAGGCCTACCCCTGGGGGGCACTGTAAAGAGCAAAGTCAAAAGCACAAAATGCACAAAAGCACAAAAGCAACAAAAGCACAAAATGCAATAAACATGGCATTAAATATACTGTGAAAAGGATACTTGTTTACTTTCTGATAACTGAAACAAGAAGGGAGAGTATTGCCTTGATTAACCTCAGCTGAGAACATGTGGACTGGGGGCTCAAATTTGTCATCACTTTGTATATATCCACAAATGAATGTGGGGACTACAAATGAATTCTAGTGAGTAGGCAAATTACACAAAATCTGCAAATAATGAGGATCAACTATATATAAAAGTCAACTGTATTACTATGCATTTGCAAAAAACACTTGGGAATGAAAATTTAAAATAACTTTAAAATAGCAAAAAATATAAAATGCTTAGGAATAAATCTGCTTCAGAATAAAATTTAAACTGAAACCTACTAAATTTTGCTTTAAAAATGATCTAAATGAATGAAGAGCTATCCCATGTTCATGGATTGGAAGATCTTCTCCAATTCATCTATAAATTTAATATAATCCCACTAAAAATCCTAAAAGTCATTTTAAAAATAAGTTGCCAAGCTGATTCTAAAATTTATATGGAAATGCAAAGACCTAGACTCACTAAAACAATTAAAACAATTTTGTAAAACAACAAAATTTGAGGGGTTATATTACCTGTCTCCAAGGCTTACATAGAGCTACAGCAATCAAAACTGTGCAGTAAAATTTGTGTAAAAATAGAAAAAATAAATAAATGAAATAGAATAGTAAGTCTAGAAAGAGACCTGCACATATATTGGTCAATTAATTTTCCAAAAATAAAATTGCCAAAGCAATTCAATGGGCAAAAAAAACCACTTTTTGCACCAAATTTTGCTGGAATGCTGGGTTTCTATAGAGAAAAGAAAATGAAGTTGTATCTCTACCTCAAACCATTCACAAAAATTAATTCAAGAACAATTATGGTCATGAATGTAATAACTATAAAGCTTCTAGAAGAAAGTAGAGGAGAATGTCTTTGTAAACTTGGGGCAGGAAAACTGTTTTAGAGAGATTATAAAAGGCACTTGACATAGAAAATTGATTAATTGGACTTTCTCATAATTCAAAACCAAAGCATTGTACCTAGTGTGTATAAAGAACTTACACATATCAATAATAGACAATTCAAGTTAGAAAAGTGGGCAACAGATCTGAACATTTACTTCATAAAAGAAGATATAAAAATGACCAAAAGACACATAAAAATGTGTTCAACATCATTACACATCAAGGAAAATAAAATTAAAGCAACAACCTGAAGAGGCCACACTAGAATAGCTGAAAATTTAAAAGTTCAAAACGACAGATGTTGGCACATACGTGGAGCTCCAGAACTCTCTATACATTGATGGAAGGAGTGTAAAATTGTACAATCACTATTTTAAAAAATTAATGGCAGTTTCTTATGAAGTTAAACTTCAACTATTCTGACTCAGCAGCTCCCACTGCACAAAAGGATTTGTACAAACATGTCTTCAATCACAAGATCCCCAAATTGGAAACAACTCAATAGAATGGATAAGAAAACCATGATACGTTTATACTAAGAAATAAAAAATTATTGATACATGAAACAATATGAATGATTCTCAAAAACATTATGTTGGGTAAAACAAGTCAGACACAAAAGAGTACCTATTATATGCTCCCATTTACAGAAAGTTCCAGAACAGACAAAACTAATCAATGGTGAAAGAAATTAGAGCAATACTTGCTTATAGGGGATGGCCAAGGATTGACTAAGAAAACTTTTCTGAAGTGATTAAAATGTTGGAATTCTTAATTGGGATGTTGATATTTTCAAAATTCATCAAATTATACACTTATGTGCACTTCTCCATATGTAAACTTTATCTTTTAAAAAAATCCTTGAAAGATCTCTTCTGTACACAAAAAGCCACTTTCAAGTACACACACACACACACACACACACACACAGGCTCACGAACACATTAGATTGTAAAAAAATGAAAGTCCTAATTGTTAGTGAATATATGGAACAACTGGAAGTTGTATTCTCTACTTGTGGGAGTGTAAACTGATACGAATCACTTTAGAAAGCAATTTGACAATATTTAATGCAGTTGAATGTGTCCATATGGCTCAGCAATTCCACAGTTAATTGTGTACTCCTAAAGCACGCATGTGAACAGGCATATTCAATGCAGCATTGTCTGTACTAGTTTTAAACTAGAAATCTCCTGATGCCTACCAACAGGAAAACAGATACATAAATCACTCATGAGCTGTACAACCCAATATCAAATAGCAGCAAAAATGAAAGAAGTGGAACTACTTCCATCAATGAGTATAATCCTCAGGAACATAATATTGAGTGAAAAAATGCAGAAGAATACATATTGCATGGCCCCATTTATATAAAATTAGAAAATATAAAAACTTAATTCAATAAGCTCCCTATGCATTTATGCATAAATAGGAACAGCCAGAAAATATGAATGAGGCCAGGTGCGGTGGCTCATGCCTGTAATCCCAGCACTTTAGGAGGCAGAGGCGGGCGGATCACAAGGTTAGGAGATTGAGACCATCCTGGCTAACATGGTGAAACCCTGTCTCTACTAAAAATACAAAAATTAGCTGGGCATGGTTGTGTGCTCCTGTAATCCCAGCTACTTAGGAGGCTGAGGCAGGAGAATCGCTTGAACCTAAGAGGCAGAGGTTTCAGTGAGCCAAGATCATGCCACTGTACTCCAGCCTGGCAACAGAGCAAGATTTTGTATCAAAAAAAAAAAAAAAAAAAAAGAAGAAGAAGAAGAAGAAGAAGAAGAAGAATATGCATGAATAAGCATAAAATTCAGAATAGTGGTTACCTGGAGGGAGGGAAAGAAGGTGCACAGGGGCTCCATGTTTACTCGTAATGTTTGATTTTTAAAATCTGAAGCAAATGTGGAAAAATATTAAGATGTTATGCTTGGTGGTAGATACAGGGCATTTATTTGAGATACGATTCTTCAGGCATTTCTGCACACTGAAATATTTCAAGATAAACAAAGAGAAGAAGTCGACTCTCTGAGGGCTCAGGCTTAGAGGCACTTGTATATGGGATTAATAAATAGTTTCATTGTCTCCTGAAGAGAAATGGCAAACTATTCCACTCCCCAAGGAGTACATTTATTATTTAGGAGTAATTTATTCTTTGGAGCTTTGAATATACCTTATCTCTTTCCATAAAAGATTTGAGGTATTTTGCAACAAAAGACACATACAATGAATCATGAAAACATAAACATAAGTAGAAAAGCAGGATCAAATATACTAAACATTCCATCAATACTGGTTAACACAGTTGCTGTGATTAAATTTCAAATTTGGCTCTGAAGTTCTTGGCAACAGTAACCACTCCATCTCCATCTGACCCATAAAAGCAGATTATAAAAACTAACCTTTGTTCTTCAAGATTTAAATAAAATATTTTCCTGAGTAGTCTGTCTTTATTCCATTTTGCATTTTGCCTGCGGCTAACTAGCCAGATTCTCTGTCCCCCTTCTTTCTCTTTTCTTTCTTTTTTAAATTTATTAAATAAACTGTGAGATGGGAGAATAAAGCCCAGGTTTGCCCAAAGAGATGAATAGGATGTTTTTTGGTCTGTCAACAAACTGTTAATGATAGAAAATCATGGAATCAAACCAAGAGAAAATATAGGTGAATCATTAACTGCTTTCTGAATAAGCAGTAAATTCTGAATTATGATGAATGAAATCACAAAGAAAACAATAGGAGAAAACAGAAGAAAATCACAAAGAAAACAGAAGGAAAAATCAGATAAAGATCAAAATAAAAAGGCAAGTACAGATCGGGTGTGGTGGCTCATGCCTGTAACACCACACTTTGGGAGGTCAGGAAATCGAGACAAGGTCACAAGGACAGCAAATCGAGACCATCCTGGCTAACACGGTGAAACTCCGTCTCTACTAAAAATACAAAATAATTAGCCGGGCGTGGTGGCAGGCGCCTGTAGTCCCAGCTACTCAGGAGGCTGAGGCAGGAGAATTGCTTGAACCCGGGAAGCAGAGGTTGCAGTGAGCTGAGATTGCGCCACAGCACTCCAGCCTGGGCGACAGAGTTAGACTCTGTCTCAAAAAAAAAAAAAAAAAGGAAAAGAAAAGGCAAGTACACTATGATAACCTTATTTAGCAAGTGAAAGGTTTATTCTCTTAAATATAAAGATAGCATAAACAAGTACTGCTATATGCCAATGACTCCAAATTCTACAATTCTAGCCCAATCTATACTTCTCAACTCTCAACTCATATTCACACCTACTTAACACCTGCACTTGGATATTTAACAACCATCTCAACATATGCTGAGATGTGTGGTATATCTTCTATATATTGTACATGTTGAGATACATTGTGTATTCCATAAGATGGAATTCCTGATCCTTCCTCCCAACAGATGCTCTATTCACAGATTGTTCTCATCTCAGTTGATGGCAACTCAATCTTTTCGGTAGTCCGAGCCAAAAACCTTGGGGCCATCACTGACTAATGTTTCTCATACTCCATATCCAATTCTGTCAGTAAAGCTTGTTGGCTTTATCTTTAAAATACACCCATGATCCAACTACTTTTTGACACCTCTGCCGCTACCACTTTGATCCAAGTCACAATTATCTCTTGCCTAGAACAGTGCAGCACCTTCCAAACTGGTCCCCCTAATTTATTTATTGCCCCCTCCTGAAGTTGATTCTCTACACATTATTGCAATGAATCCAGCTGCCAATATTTTATACTTTAATATGTATATCCTTAAATAATACACAGTATTATACATGTATACTTATACATTTATGCTAGTATTTATGCTAGTATTTATACTGCACATAATGTCTACAATATGCTTCACATGTAGACACAGTTGAGAAATTCTCATCTTTTATTTGCTATTCCTCAGCACAATGACAAAACATGAAAGTAGATCAGGAATGACCATGGGCATCAAAATTCTTCCCAGATGCCAGATCCTTAAGACTAACAGTGAATGTGGGTGCTGTTTACTATTTATTGGCTGAAATACCCTTAGGTATGTTTTTTTTATCCTCTCTATGCCTCAGTTTTCTAGTGTTCAAATGGGATTGCTATCATATATATATTGCAGCGTTAGGAAATTAAATGAGAATGTATACAAAGAGCTTATAATAGTGCAAGACACTGCTCAACGAATCTTTGTTGTTAAGATGATTACTCACTGAAGAGAATATGAATCCCAGTGCACTCCCTGCCCGATCCGGAATAGATTAGGAGCATGGTAGGGCTGTACTGTCTTATGTGCCAGGCCTTCAGTGGAATGATGCTCAGGAAGTGAGGAGCTGATACCAGCACCATCCTCCGACTCAGCAGCACAGTTAACCAGCCTCAGGTCCACCTGCACACTTGGTAACCATCACCAGGTCTAGCAGCACACTTCACCATCCAGCCACTGTACCAGAACATGGGGTAGAGTATCTCCCTAAATGGGGGTACTGAAAGCTTCTGCTTTTGAGGCAAATGCAATATTGTTTCTGCATAAGATCCCTTTTGGAAAAAAGCAATTCTTCAGCACACACTAGCCTAGAGAGTCTCAGACTGTGGATCTGCATCTCTTCCCCTTCCCTGAAAACCCTGGAAAATTCCAAGTAGAAATGGCAATTTGTTCCCTAGATCACCACTCACTCACAACATAGGACTCTCACTTGATCCCTAACCCAGCAGACCCAGGTCTCTTTGTCTTTTTATCTGGGGATTATCTTCACCGAGGAACTTCAGAAAGCAAAATGAGCTTGGAGGGTAAAACTAGATGGGAGGACCGCCATTGGAAGTTTGAGACCAGACAAAATAAGGATTCAAGAAGTAGAAATCAGTATGGGATAGTGGGAGCAGGTAGGAGCGAAAGGGAACTCAGGTAGGAAGGAAGGAGAGACGAAAGCTGAGGAAAAAAGAGGCGTGGTTTCAGGAACAAGAGAAAGACCCTATTACCAGGCCTGAAGCAGGTCTGGGTAGAGCCAGCAGTGGCTGGGACGGCTTGCTGCCATTTCATTGAATGCTGACTTAGTGTTCCTAAAATTCCCAGGATGGCTGGGCCAAGAAAGCATGTGAGTGTCAAGTCTCTTTAGCATCAGGGATGGGAGGGTTAGGGGAGGAGAGACATGCAAGAAGCTGGACAGATTATTAAACAGCCAGGCCATTCATCTGCAAAGCCTAGAGTGGGAAGACTCTCGAAGAGTCACAAGTTCTTACATCTTTCCAATCTGGCAGAAGTCCACAGACAATATACTTTTGGTTTTCCTCTCAATATCACCTTCAAGTTGGATCTCATTTCTATACCAAACAAGACATAAACCCCAGGAGAGATAACTGTTTACTAGCCAGATGAGAAATGGTCCATATGTTTCAGTTTGGAGAGGCTAAAGGATCAGAAAGCAAGGCTAATAGCTCCTCTGTCCTAGGGCACCAACCCTATCATTCAACCTACATCCAAAAGAGTAATAATTAAAGCTCAATGTATTGGGTGTTTGCTGTGTGCCAGGCATGAGGAGAAATGCTTTACATGTATTGTTTCTTTTGATCCTCATGACTATCTTATGAAGTGTGTGCTATTAGGAGGAAACTGAGGTTACACACTAGTAAGCTGATGGCCTAAGTGCCAAGATGAAAAAACCAAGACAGCCTTTTAAGGCTATGATCAGAAAAATGGTAACCTGTTAAAGTCAAGCACTCCTTCTGGGAGAAGAGTAATTAAGAGATCTTAAGGATGTGGGTCTTTCTCAGAACCGCAATAGCAGCTTACCTAGCTTCCTTTCAGGTGTCTCTGCAAGTCTCTGCACGTCTTTGCTGTCGTACATCTTCTAGTCCTGTTTTCCCATATCCTGGTGGTCCTGCTGACATAATAGCTGCTAGGTAAAATCTAAGCAAACTGAAGAATTCAGTTTATTTATTAAGATTGTTTTTCTGAAGTGGCATAATCTCTAGCTATGGTAATAGGCTCCTACTACCCTTCTCACCAGCATGAATTTGATCTTTGAATGAAATTTAAAAAATTAGAACCCTTCACTCATGCCTCCCTAATACTTCTGAGGCACAGGTACACATGCCTGTCTATTAAAAGAGCCCCTGAGAGCTAACAATGGAAGGAAACACCTTGCAGAGAAGCAGACTTACTAATTTGTAACAGCATTTTACAGTCACTCAGGATCTCCTAAGACAAAACATTTTCTTCCTATCCCAGTTTTGACTCATTTTCATATTTTCTGTCCATAGTGATTCCCAGGACCTCCTGTGGCTCCCTGAGAATGCATTCCTAGAAGAATGGGGCATCCTCCATATAGGTGAACAGCAGGGACCGTACCTAACTAAAGAGGAACATACAATAAATATGACAATTCTGACCGAATTGAGGCAAACATACTTTATTTTTACTAATTTATTAGTAAGTTTATTCTTCACTCATAAAAGAACATATTTTGGTTTTGAAATCATGACATAAAATAAAAAGGGAAATAACTGAAAATTATCAGCTAAAAGTAGGTAGATGCAGCTCATGCTGAATTATCAGCAAATACTACGTGCTTTGGGCTGTAGCAGGGCACCAATCAAAGCAAGAACCAAGGATGCAGTGCCACGCCAGCTCTGAAAACTGCTTAGCTCCCAGAGGTTGTTTGGTCATCACATACAGGAAATTAATCCTTCCTTTCTCCTTATTTCCTTCTTAACTTTTAACTATGAGAACAGTGGGCAATAATGCTTTAATACTAGTCTTTCTAGTTTATAGGATAGTGTTGTTTTAACATGTATAACCTGCATATTTTCAACCTTCAAAAAATAAAACTGCCAAAATCAACTGTAACTAAAGGCCATCTTTATTTTTGGTCTGTTATCTGCTGTAGGCAGAGCTTCATATAGGAATTTTTATTGCGAATTTCTATAACTGCATCCCTAACAAGCTCAATGAACATCTGTGGCCAAAGCTTCTGCAAAGCCTCATTTTTCATGTTGATTTCTGTGGCTTCCTTCACAAGGTCTTCTATATACGTTTTACAGAATTTCTTCTTTTCCTTTATTTCCTGTTTAAAAAAAGGAAAGTTTTGCATTAAATCATAACTAATCCAAAAGTCAAAGCAACAATTAGCTGAACCACAAAAAATGGAAATAATTTATTCTGACCCCTATCCCTCCCCACCTACTCCTCAGAGCAGGAATTCTTTCCTAGTCACTGCTGACAGAGAGTTCTGCTTGAGTAAAGATAACAACAAGGGCCTCAGTCCTTCTCAGTCTACTCCTACCTCTGTTGGACAGCTCTGCTAGAAAATGTGTTTCTTTACTGGAATTGTTGAATCATAACTACTATTTCTCCTATCTCAGTTCAGGTCATTTAGCTCATACAAGTCAGCTGAATGCAGACTCACAGATTCCTGTGGTAAATGTATCAGGATACAGATAGTGATAATTTCAGTTGGTATGATATTAGTTAATATCTATGTAATACTTTAAGTACCTATACTCTGAATTTACCCTCTATTACGGAAAAGCATAAAATGGTACACTACACTGACTTACGCAGCCTTGACCATTTGGAGAAAGTTGGCGGAAAGTGTACAAGGAGGAAGAGTAAACATATATAAACCTGGGATCCAGTACATTGCCTTCTAAAGAAACAGGTCTCCCACTCAACTTCTGGGTCTGGCAGTGTGCAAATGAAAAACCTGGTTCTAAACACAACAGAGGAATTTTGGGGCCAGAGGATATTTGAGCATTGTGTCCCAATTTCATCACAGAGGCTAAAACAAAGTGATTTTGTTTAATGCAAGAATTTAACATTTATTTTGGCTATTGATACTTCTGGAGAGCATCAAGGCATGATCATAGAAGGTATAATATATATGTAAGAATCAATGTAACACATCAGATAATCAGAATTATAAGGGAAGTAATGCACATCAATGAAGAAGGAAAGTAATAAATATCAATGAGACAATAGATTTAACTACTTGGAAAAGGATCCATTTAAATATCCAACTTAAGTCAAAACACCAAAATAATTTCAAGATAAATTAAATGAGTTAAATTTAAAATATCATAGGCCAGGCATGGTAGCTCACATCTGTAATCCCAGCACTTTGGGAGGCCAAGGCAGGAGGATCGCTTAAGGCCAAGAACTCAAGACCAGCCTGGGCAACATAGTGAGACTCCATCTCTGCAGAAAAACAATAATAAAAAATTTAGCCAGGTGTAATAGCACATGCCTATAGTTCCAGGTACTTGGGAGGCTGAGGTGGGAGAATCGTTTGAGCCCAGGAGTTCAAGGCTATAGTTTCAGCTATGATCATGCCATTGCACTCCAGCTTGAGTAACAGAGTGAGACCCTGTTTGTATAAAAAAAAGAAAAAAAATTCGGCCCAGTGCAGTGGCTCACACCTGTAATCCCAGCACTTTGGGAGGCCAAGGCGGGTGGATCACTTGAGTCAGGAGTTCGAGACTAGCCTGGCCAGCATGGTGAAACCCCATCTCTACTAAAAACATAAAAATTAGCTAGCATTGTGGCACACGCCTGTAGTCCCAGCTACACGGGAGGCTGAGGCAGGAGAACTGCTTGAACCTAGGAGACGGAAGTTGTAGTGAGCTGAGGTCATGCCACTGCACTCCACCTGGGTGACAGAGCAAGACTCTGTCTCAAAAAACAAAACAAAACAAACAAACAAACAAACAAACAAAATGCTAAAAATCGCAGATATTGTCATTAAAACTATACCTACGAAGATTTCTAGGAGGTCCTAGCCAGAACGGTCAGGTAAGAGAAAGAAATGAAAAAGCATCTAAATAGGAAAAGAAGTCAAACTCTCTCTCTTTGCCGACAATATAATTTCTATACCTAGAAAATCCTAAAGACTCTGCCAAAAGGCTCTTGAATTGAAACAACTTTAGTAAAGCTTCAGGAAACAAAATCAATGTACAAAATTCAGTAGCGTTTCTATACACCAACAACATCCAGGCTGAGAGTGAAATCAAGAACACAATCCCACTTACAATAGCCACAAAGACAATGAAATACCTAGGTGTATTCTAACTGTTTTCTAGCTGTATTCTAACTAAGAAGGTGAAAGATCTCTACAAGGAGAACTACAAGACACTGCGGAAAGAAATCAGAGATGATACAAATAAATGGAAAAACATTCCCTGCTGATGGATTGGAAGAATCAATATCATAAAAATGGCCATATTGCCCAAAGCAATTTACAGTTCAATGCTATTTATATCAAATTCCCAATGTCATTCTTCACAGAATTAGAAAAAACATTCTAAAATTCATATGGAACCAAAAAAGAGTCCAAATAGCCAAAGCAATCCTAAGCAAAAAAACAAAACAAAACAAAAAAAAAAAAACAAACAAACAAAAAACAAAGCCAGAGGCATTATGCTACCTGACTTCAAACTATACTATTAAGCCACAGTAACCAAAACAGCTTGGTACTGGTAAAAAACAGACACATAGACCAATGGAACAGAATAGAAAACTCAGAAATAAAGCTGCATACCAAAAACCATCCGGTCTTCAACAAGGTTGACAAAAACAAGCAATGGGGAAAGGACTCCCTATTCCATAAATGGTGCTGAGATAACTGGCTAGCTATATGCAGAAGACTGAAGCTGGACCTTTCCTATCTTTCACCATATACAAAAATTAAAAGGAATTAAAAATTTAAATGTAAGACCTCAAACTATAAAATTCTGGAAAACTCTTCTCGATGTTGGCCTTGGCAAAGAATTTTGGCTAAGTCCCCAAAAGTAATTGCAACAAAACAAAACGGACAAATGGGACTTAATTAAACTAAAGAGCTTTTGCACAGCAAAAGAAACTATCAAGAGAGCAAACAGACAACCTACAGAATGGGAGAAGATATTTGCAAACTATGTATCTGACAAAGGCTTAATATCCAGAATCTACAGGGAATTTAAATCACCAAGCAAAAACCAAATAACCCCATTTAAAAAATGGGCAAAGGACAGGAACAGATACTTCTCAAAGGAAGACATACAAGTGGCCAACAAGGATACGAAAAAGTGCTCAGCATCACTAATCATCAGAGAAATGCAAATCAAAACCACAGTGAGATACCATCTCACACCAGTCAGAATGGCTATTACTAAAAAGTGAAAAGACAACAGATGCTGGCAAGGCTGTGGAGAAAAAGGAACTCTCATACACTGCTGGTGGGAATATAATTAAATTAGTCCAGCCACTGTGGAAAGCAGTCTGGTGATTTCTTAAATAACTTAAAACAGAGCTACAATTTGGCCCAACAATCCCATTACTGGGTATATACTACAAAGAAAATAAATCATTCTACCAAAAAGACACATGCACTCGTATGTTCTCTGCTGCACTATTCACAATAGCAAAGACACGGAATCAACCCAGGTGCCCATCAATGGTAGACTGGATAAAGAGAATATAGTATATATACACCATGGAATACTAACTACATAGCCATAACAAAGAGTGAAATCCTGTCCTTTGCAGCAACATAGATGGAACTGGAGGCCATAACCTTAAGCAAATTAATGCAGAAACAGAAAACCAAGTTGCATATTCTCACTTATAAGTGGGAGCTAAGCACTGAGCACACATGGAAGACAGGAACAACATAAATATGGGAACAACATAGAGGGTAGTAGGGGTGTGGGTTAAATAACTACCTATCTGGTACTATGCTCATTACTAGGGTGACAGGATCCATACTCCAAAACCCAGCATCACATAATACTCTCATGTAACAAATCTGCACTGTACCCCATATCTAAAAGATAAAATATTTAAAAGTAAAATAAAAATAAGAAAGATTCATAATAAGAAAAAATGCTTACATCATAATGTTATGTGAAAAAAATAAAAATGTTTTGATAGGGTTTGGGTTATATGAATGTATGATTTGTCAAAACTCAGCAATTGTACACCTAAGATTTACATTTCACTATATAAATTTTACCTCTAAATGGTAAAATTTACAAAGAAAAATACTCTATAGAATACTGAATTCCAATTAATGAAATGCACGCTGAATTATTTAGGCAGAAGCATACTAATGTCTGCAATCACTGTGAAGTAAATTTAAAAAATCCCAAGGTAGACTGATGGATGGATAGATACATAGATATGTGATAAAGTAAGTACACTGTATAGTACGATGCTAATAGCTGAGTGTAGGTTTTGGATGTATGGATGTTTACTGTAAAATTCTTTCAACTTTGCTGTATGTTTGAAGTTTTTATTAAAAAGTTAGAAAAGAATGCATAAAAACTATTGAAGGAAATATATTGAAGTCTCATTAAGATTGTTTCTGAGTTCTTGGCTCACGCCTGTAATCCCAGCACTTTGGGAGGCTGAGGCGGGTGGATCACGAGGTCTGGAGATTGAGACCGTCCTGGTTAACACGGTGAAACCCGATCTCTACTAAAAAAAACACAAAAAATTAGCCAGGTGTGGTGATAGGTGCCTGTAGTCCTAGCTACGCAGGAGGTTGAGGCAGGAAATGGAGTGAACCCAGGAGGCAGAGCTTGTAGTGAGCCAAGATTGCGCCACCGGACTCCAGCCTGGGTGACAGAGTGAGACTTGGTCTAAAAAATGGAAACAAAAGAAAAAAAGAAAAGAAAAGAAAAGAAAAGAAAAGAAAAGAAAAGAAAGGAAGGAAGAAAGAAAGAAAAGATTGTTTCTGAGTTCTGAGAACATTAGTATGTTTTCCTCCTTTTAATATTTTCTTCTTTTCCCAATGCTTATGCTTTTTTAATTTAATTTAATGTAACTTAATTTATTTTTTGGAGACAGGGTCTCACTCTGATGCCCAGGCTAAAGTGTAGTGGCATGATCTCCGCTCACTGCAACCTCTGCCTCCCAGGCTCAAGCGACCCTCCCACCTCACCTTCTTGAGCAGTTGTGACCACAGGTGTGCACCACCACACCCAGCTAATTTTTATATTTTTTTGTAGAGACGTGGCTGTGCCATGTTGCCTAGGCTGGTCTCAAACTCTTGAACTCAAGAAATCCACCCACCTCAGCCTCCCAAAGAGCTGGGATTACAGGCATGAGCCACCACACCTGGCCCAAATGCTTATGATTTTTAAAACAAAATATGTTTTAAATTCCTGATTAATTAATGTAAGTTAATAATAAGTCCAAATTGCACTAACTTTCCTTAACAGAGGCATATTTTAAGAATTTTCTTACGATATATAAGGCACCTCTAAGTAGTCACTCACCATTCACGGGTCAACATGCTGATTTGATATAGTCATGTACTAAAACAGTAAGTCATAGATTGACCTATCATAGAAATATGTACAGATTTTGATGTGTGATAAGCAACAAATGGTTCCAGCTGGCCTCTTCTCTGATGAACTTCTCTCACTCTGAAATACTACAATTTGAACCTTAGCCACCTATATATACTAAGTTAGCTTGTTGATGAGAACAGAATGTAGCTGCTCCCTTTTAGCACTCAGTAAATCTGGACTACAGAGGAACTCCTACAAAGAAGGACAAGTGTGAATCACTAGAGATCAGCAACATTTTAGTTTGCTCATTTTAGAGCAATATTTTACAAGCAATGCATTTACAAGCAGAAGGCATAGAGCACATTTAGTGAATGCTTCTTTTACAGATTTCTAAATTGCTTAAAATAGAATTTTGGATTTAAAAAGACAAAATTCTATTAAGATTGGAAGATTTTTTATAATAATTTAGGACAACAAAAATTAAAACAAGTAAATGATATATTCTGTTAAATCATTTACATATTATACAAATGAAAATAAATTCTTCATAACTGGCACAGTATAATTTACAATGCTTTAAAATTTTCTGCTATAGTTACTTCCATTGTTTCTCTAGGAACATGTTGATACAAAATTGTATCTTCTATAATCATCCTTAATTTAGTAACTGTGTTTGAAAGCATTTTTACTTCATCATTTCTCCTCTCCTCCAAGCCAATTATTCTGCATCTCCTTACAATATACCCTATAACTCATCAGGTGTCTGCTAGGACAACTCACTCTGCCTGTCCAGGATGATCCCATTGAAAGCACGTTAGAGACACCTCTCTTGCCCTGACTCGTCAAGGAGTTGTTTTTCCTTGAGTAATGCTTTTTCCATTCCCAAATGCTTTCATATACTCATCTCTTTTTGTCTCACAATATCCCTGTGGGATTCATAAAGCAAGTATTTTATAAGTTCAATCCTGATGAGATAAACTCTATACAATATTGTTTATATTATTTCATTAAACTACAATTTTGTTGTTATGAAGATGGTTTGGGAAAAAGAAGGTCAACAGTGGGCTTTGTTATAGAGCAATTTTAACTATAATGGTACTTGTATTAGGATTTAATCCATATCTCCATTTTATAAATGGGAAATAAGGTCTATAGAGATTGAGAGATCTGCTCAGGATTAAGCATCTTCTATTAATACTTCCGTAGAGAAAACTCTCTAATCTAGCCCTTGAAGAACTTACAGTCTAGTTGGGAGATGGCCTGCACACACAAAAAGTCAACTAAAAACATAAAACAGTAGATACATGCTGAGTAAAATGTTCAGACAGCAAATTACAAACAGTGTTCAGAAAAGGGAGAACCCTTTGCAATGGGGTGGTCAAGAAAACTTGAGAAAGCACCATGATATATTGTGAACGTGTCCAAGGTCAGAATTAGGACTCCATTCTAGAGGTGGCTCAGTCAATAATTCAACATGACCCTCAGTAACTCGTCTGAGTTTCCAGTTTTCCTCATCTAAGAATAGGATTACATTCTTTAAAG
Organism: Rhinopithecus bieti; assembly: GCF_001698545.2. NCBI lineage: Eukaryota > Metazoa > Chordata > Mammalia > Primates > Cercopithecidae > Rhinopithecus > Rhinopithecus bieti. The sequence goes on from NW_016814470.1 coordinate 327,745, forward strand.
TCCCTTTCGGCACTATGATTCTACGTCCATCTTAAATCTTTTTTTAGATGAGTCAGGAGAATAGATGGACAACTACCAAGCAACAGATTTATGACATGTATAATGAAAAGGTCTGCTTAACCTGATTTGGAAGAACTTACCTCAATTAATTTTCTCAACAACTCAGGATGTATGGAAGAGAAACTGAGCACTTTGTGCTGCAGTGATTTAAATATTTTTCAAGATGTAAGGAGTGTGGTATAAGTGAAGGAATGCTGGGCTGTGAGTCGAGAGAGTGATTAAGGGACTTGAGCAAGGTCTATCAAGTACTCAGAAGTAGAATTAGGGGCTCAAATCCACATCTCCTGATTGTTAGATTAGTGTTTCTTTCCAAATATTTTGGGGCTTCAGATTCCTTCTTTCCTCTTTAAAATTTCTCAAAGCAGGAGTCAACATTCCCTGTGTTTACTTCCTCTCTTGCCCTGACCTGTCAAGGAGTTGTTGCTCCTTGGGTAATGCTTTTTCCATTTCCAAATGCTTTCATATACTCATCTCTTTTTGTCTCACAAGATCCCTGTGGGGTTCATAAAGCAAGTATTTTACAAGTTCAATCCCGATGAGATAAACTCTATACAATATGGTTTATATTATTTCATTAAACTAGAATTTTGTTGTTATCAAGATGGTTTGGGAAAAAGAAGGTCAACAGTGGGGTTTGTTACAGAGTAATTTTAACTATAATGGTACTTGTATTAGGATTTAATCCATATCTCCATTTTATAAATGGGAAACAAGGTTTACATGACTGCATTGAAGTTATCTGTTTTTAAAAATCTGCATGCCTGTAGTTTCAGCTACTTGGAAGGACGAGGTAGGAGGATTTCTTGTGCCCAGGAGTTCAGGGACAGACTGGGCAATGTAGGAAAAAAAACCATAATCACCTTGGATGACTGTCCAATTTACCAAAACATTTTCCTTTATGGTTTGTGCATCTATGGTGTTAAAAAATCATAGCCAACCCAATCAAGATCATAAAGATTTTCTCTTCTTATTAAAATAAAAACTTGAAACTTTTGCTTTTAATACTTGGGTTTTTATTTGGTCTGGAGTTAATTTTTTGTTGCATGGTGCAAAGAAGGGGTTCAATATGCTTTTCTGCTTGAATATCCCATTTCCTCAGTATCATTTATCCCATTAGACTATTTCTTTACAACCACCCTGTTTTAATTGATAGGTATTTATAATATGCCTTAATATCTAATAGTGCTAGCCTTCTTCTCATTGTTCTTCTTTTTTGGAGTTTTTGTAGCTAATTATGTTTATTTTTCCACATGTACTATAGTATCAACTTGTCAAAAGCCTCAACAAAAAAGTTTTGGTAGTTTCATTGAGATTAAATGAAATTTTAAGTTAACTTAAGGAAAATTGACATATTTTGCTTGAGATTCTTATCCAAAACATGGTATGTTTTCCATTTGTATAAATCTTTTGTATGCTTCACTAATGTTTGAAAAGTTTTCTTTTTATAGATCCTGTATATTTATTATTAGGTTATTGTAAGATACATTATCTTTCTGTGTTGCTACTGTGAGTTCGGTTTTTCCTTAAATCTTCTTTCTGCTTATTATTTGTAATGTGGAAGCTGTTGACTTCTGCTACATTACTGAATTTTCTTATAGCTTTTTATGATTTCTAAATTAATATTCTTGGGATTTCCAGGTAGTCAATAATATTATCTGCAAATATAAGTTTACTTCCTTCTTTTCAAATAACCATTGATTTCCTTCTCTTGTTTCATTTGTATTACCTGTACTGAGAAAAATATAATAGTGATATTAGGCATCCTTGCTTGATACTTACTTCAGTGATGCATTGGTATTCTAGTCCTGTCTAACAAATTACCTCAAACTTGGCAGCTTAAAAGAACGTGCATCTATCAGCTCAGTTTCCATGTTTCAGGAACCCAGGCACAGCTTAGCTGGCTATTCTGCTCACGACTTCATAAAGCTGAAATGAAGGTGTTGGCTAGGTTGTGTTTATTTCTGAATCTCAGAGTCCTCTTCTAAGCCTAAGTGGTTGTTGGCAGAATTCAGTTCCTTGTAGCTGTGGAAATGAAATCCCTGTTTTCTTGTTGGCTGCTGGTCTGGGGCTGTTCTCAGGTCCTAAAAGCTTCTTGCAGTTCCCTGCCATGTGGGCCTCTCAAAACATGGGGGCTTATTTCTTCAAAGCCAACAGAAAAATCTTTCAGGGAAAGCTTGAATCCTCTCCTTTTTTTTTTGAGAAGGAGTTTCACTCTGTTGCCCAGGCTGGAGCGCAGTGGTGCGATCTCGGCTCAGTGCAAGCTTCGCCTCCCACGTTCACGCCGTTCTCCTGCCTCAGCCTCCAAAGTAGCTGGGACTACAGGTGCCTGCCACCACGCCTGGCTAATTTTTTTGTATTTTTAGTAGAGATGGGGTTTCACCGTGTTAGCCAGGATGGTCTCCATCTCCTGACCTCGTGATCCGCCCGCCTCGGCCCCCCAAAGTGCTGGGATTACAGGCGTGAGCCACCGCGCCCTGCCTCTTGAATCCTCTTTTAAAGGACTTGCCAGATTAAGTCAGACTCACTCAGGATGATCTCCCTCTTCATTAACTCAAAGTCAACTGATTAGGGATATTAATCATGTCTGCAAAACCCCTTTACCCTTGCCATATTCCACTGGTTAAAGGCAAGACACGGGTTTTACCTACACCCATGGGAGGGGACTATACAAGGTATGGATACCGGGGTGTGGGGATCACAGAGGCCACCTTAGTTAGAATTCTGCCTACTACTTAAGCTAGTGTTTCCAGACTTTCCCCATCAAGCATAACACTTACTATCCAATTTCCATTTATCCTATTTATTGAGTTACAAAATTAAGAATAGGTATTGAATTGTGTGAAATTTCTTTTCAATATAGAAATAATCATGATTTTTCACATTAAATCTATTAATTCACTAATACTGAATTTTTCCTGCCTTTCTAGGATAAACTACTCTTGGGTATAATGTTTGTTATTCATTTAATGTTCTGCTGTATTCTGGCTGACAATATTTTAAAGAGTTTTGCACCGATATTTTTAAATGTATGGTTTGGCTTTTCTTTTCCTATGCAATGCTGGCATTTTGGAATCAATGTTATGCTGTCTGTATTGAAAACATGGAAGAGTTTTCCTTCTTTTTCAATACTCTCAAACAATTTTAAAATCATTAGAATTCTCTGTTTCTTAAAGAGTTGGTAGATTTTACTGTGAAACTGTTCTTGGTTTAAATGCAGCTCTTTGATGTTTTACTAAATTTCTTTAATGTAAACTGGCATGTTTAGATTTACTAAATATAGTTGGCCCTCCATATCCATGGGTTCTGCATCTGTGGATTCAAACAACTGCAGATTGAAAAATTTTTTTTTTAAATCGCATCTGTATAGACTTTTCTTGTCATTATTCCCTAAACAATATGGTATAACAACAATTTACATGGCATTTGCATTGTAGTATTATAAGTAATCTAGAAATGATTTAAAGTATATGGGAGGATGTGCCTTGGCTACATGCAAATACTATGTACTATGTCATTTTTTATCAGGGACTTGAGCATCTGTGCATTTTGGTATCTGCAGGAGGTCCTGAAACCAATCCCCCATAGATACCAAACACAACTATAAACATATTAATTTTTTCACTCATAGAACCAGCTGTATTCAGGAAGAGAAGGAGACATAATCCTGCTACCTTGGCTTTCATTTTCTTCTTTTGGCAACACTGGGAAACCCCTATTGGCCAAAGGATTACGTTCAAACTCTTTCACATTGTTCTCTTACTATCTTTCTGATCTCATCTTTTAACACTGTCTACCTCAATCTCTGAACTTCCACAACGATGACCTGCTTATAGTTCCTGGCCCTCTCCTTACATGTTTTATACTTCTATGCCTTATTTGCACTGTGCTATTTGCCAGAACTGCCTCTTTCCCCTTTGCAATATAGCTATATTTTATCTTTTAAGACTCATAAACAAAACACTCTGAACCTCTGACCACATAAAACATAACGGTTTAGTTCCCATTTTCCTGGCTAAGTAGCTATATTAGGAATAGAACAGGTTGAAATTGTATGATTAAGTAATTATACGAAAATGGTGTAGAATGAAAGATATGAATTAAAACATCTACAGCCCCAGTAAGGAGAACACAAATGGAGGTCCTGCTGTGTTCTCTGATGGTCTGGCATGATGTGGCTAAGTACCTACAGCAAGCCTATAACCTACCTCTTACACAGATTGGGACCCTTGGTTCTGCTTTGGTCTAGATTTTTGCTACAGATTCACAGTACAGATTTCTTTTGAACACTTTTTTCTTCTGCTGAAATAACAATATTGAAACCCTGGGTTCTTCTTCATTTCAGGGCTCTATTTCTCCCTAATTGCCTGGGTACCTTCTGTCCCCGGCTTTGTAATATAAGGTTGACAAATATTCCAAAACAAAAAGTTATCTTAACTAAGGGTAAAATGTACAACCCCCAAATTCCAAGCCATGTGGGATATATCCTGGCAATAAATCGCAAAGATGAACAGTTTTACCTCTAGCTTTTCATTATAAAATTCTCTTGTAGTATAATTTAATGTAGCACGATTTGTGTTTTCTCCTACAGGTCTTTTGCTGTCATTATTTTCTTCGTTGATAATACCAGGTTTTTTTCCTTTGGATTCTAGCAGATACCGAAATTGCTTTTTCCTATAGAAAGACAGTAAAGAGATTTAGAGAGTTACTTATCAGGCTTACTAAAACATGTCTATTTTTTGTTGACTTTAGAGGGGAACATATACTTTTTTGAACATATATTTTAATGAGTTTGAGTTTATGATTTATTTTAGTTCAGTTTGGTAACCCAATCTTTCTACTAATTAAGCTATTCAACCCCAATTTTTTTATCCATAACTACCAGTCATCAATGAAAATATGTCTCAAGCATTTCTACAATGGAAAACACTCTCCTTTAATAAAATCAATAGAAAATTAATCACAGAGCACAAAACAACCCAAAAAGATATAGTAGGTCAAACTTTCAAAGTCTTTATGTCCCATAAAACATGCTAATTACCACTTATAAATCACACAAATGGTTAATAATTCCATTATGCAGTTTAGTAATATTACTCATAGCTAGAAAATGGAACGGGATCGTGGCTTAAGTTTAGGCAAAACCAAAATAACCCAAAAACCAAAAACTTCCAATTGTGAGCATATCATGGCAAGATTCTAGTAGCAGGTTAAATATTGAAACAAGAAGCCTCATTTGATTATGAAGAGGAACATATACAGTGATCACAGTATAACTTACAGAGCCATCAGCCATGATTCATCCTCATGAAGGTGGATTTTTGGTTTCCACCACTTAGGGTGTCTCAAAATGATACTACTACTTTACTGTGAACTGTATACTGAAGATTGAGGGCTGAAGAGGAATATAACTTTTTTAAAAATTTATTTTTCTCTGATCTAAAAGTATAACACAATCATTTTAGAGATTTTAGGAAGTACAAATTTGAAAAGTATAAAGAAATGGATAAAAACCACCCATAAGTTTTCATAAATTAATGATGTTCACATTTGAACAGGTAACCTACAGAATGGGAGAACATTTTTGCAACCTATCCATCTGACAAAGGACTTATCTAGAATCTAGAAAGAACTTAAACAAATTTAGAAGAAAAAAACCAACCCCATCAAAACGTGGGCAAAGGATATAACAAACACTTCTCAAAAGAAGACATTTATGCAGCCAAAAGACATATGAAAAAATGCTCATCATCACTGGTCATTAGAGAAATGCAAATCAAAACCACAATGAGATACCATCTCACACCAGTTAGAGTGGCGATCATTAAAAAGTCAGGAAACAACAGATGCTGGAGAGGATGTGGAAGAATAGGAGTTCTTTTACAATGTTAGTAGGAGTGTAAATTAGTTCAACCATTGTGGAAGACAGTGTGGCAACTCCTCAAGGATCTAGAACTAGAAATACCATTTGACCCAGCAATCATTACTGGGTATATACCCAAAGTATTATAAGTCATTCTACTATAAAGGCACATGTATACAAATGTTTATTGCAGCACTATTCACAATAGCAAAGACTTGGAACCAAAATGCCCATCAATCTTTTTTTTTTTTTTTTTT
>NW_016814470.1:335182-344714 GCF_001698545.2 Rhinopithecus bieti
ACATGTACATGTTATAATAGAATGGTTTGTATTCCTTTGGGTATATATCCACTAATAGAATTTCTGGGTCAAATTGTACTTCTGGCTCCAGGTCTTCGAAGAATCACCACACTGTCCTCCACAATGGTTGAACTAACTTACATTCCCACTAACAGTGTCAAAAAGTGTTCCTATTTCTCCACAGCCTCACCAGCATCTGTTGTGTCTTGATTTTTTAATAATTGCCATTCTGAATGTCATGCGATAGTATTTCATTGTGGTTTCGATTTGCATTTCTCTAATAATCAGTGATGTTGACCTTTTTTTCCATATGTTTGTTGGCCACATAAACGTCCTCTTTTGAGAAGTGTCTGTTCATGTTCTTTGCCCACTTTTTGATGGGGTTTGTTTTTTTCTTGTAAATTTGTTTAAGTTCCTTGTAGATTCAGGATATTAGGCCTTTGTCAGATGGGTGGCTTGCAAAAATTTTCTCCCATTCTGTAGGTTGCCTTGTTTGCTCTGATGAGAGTTTCTTTTGCTGTGCAGAAGCTCTTTAATTTGTTTAGATCCCATTTGTCAATTTTTGCTTTTGTTGCAATTACTTTTGATGTTTTCATCATGAAATCTTTGCTCATGCCTATGCCCTGAATGGTATTGCCTAGATTTTCTTCTAGGGTTTTTATAGTTTTGGGTTTTACATTTAAGTCTTTAATCTATCTTGAGTTAATTTTTGTGTAAGGAAGGGGTCCAGTCTCAATTTTCTGCACATGGCTAGCCAGTTTTCCCAGCATCATTTATTAAATAGGGAATCCCTTCCCCATTGCTTGTTTTTGTAAAGTTTGTTGAAGATCAGATGGTTGTAGATGTGTGGTCTTATTTCTGAGATTTCTATTCTGTTCCATTGGTGTATATGTCTATTTTGGTACCAGTACCATGCTGTTTTGGTTACTGTAGCCTTGTAGTATAGTTTGAAGTCAGGTAGCTTGATGCCTCCAGCTTTGTTCTTTTGCTTAGGATTGTCTTGGCTATATGGACTTTTTTTTGGTGCCCTGTAAGTTTTAAAGTAGTTTTTTCTAATTCTGTGAAGAATGTCTATGGTAGTTTAATGGAAGTAGCATTGAATCTATAAATTACTTTGGGCAGTATGGCTGTTTTCATGATATTGATTCTTCTTATCCATGAGCATGGAATGTTTTTCCATTTGTTTGTGTCCTCTCTGATTTCCTTCAGCAGTGGTTTACAGTTCTCCTTGAAGAGAGAACAAGCAGTTCTCCTTGAAGAAGTCCTTCACTTCCCTTGTTAGCTGTATTCCCAGGTATTTTATTCTCTTTGTAGCAATTGTAAATCGGAGTCCATTCATGATTTGGGTCTCTGCTTATCTAATATTGGTGTGTAGGAATGCTTGTAATTTTTGCATATTGATTTTGTATGCTGAGACTTTGCTGAAAAGTTGCTTATCAGCTTAAGAAGCTTTTGAGCTGAGACAATGGGGTTTTCTAGATATAGGATCATGTCATCTGCAAACAGAGACAGTTTGACTTCCTCTCTTCCTATTTGAATATGCTTTATTTCTTTCTCTTGTCTGATTGCCCTGGCCAGAACTTCCAATACTATGTTGAATAGGAGTGGTGAGAGAGGGCATCCTTATCTTGTGCTGGTTTTCAAGGAGAATACTTCCAGCTTTTGACCATTCATTATGATATTGGCTATGGGTTTATCATAAATGACTCCTATTATTTTGAGGTACGTTCCATCAATGCTTGGTTTATTGAGCGTTTTTAACATGAAGGGATGTGGAATTTTATTAAAGGCCTTTTCGGCATCTATTGAGATAATCATGTGGTTTTGGTCTTTAGTTCTGTTTATGTGATGAATTACGTTTATTGATTTGCCTATCTGAACCAACCGTGCATCCCGAGGATGAAGCCGATGGTGTTGAATAAGCTTTTTGATGTGATGCTTGATTTGCTTTGCCAGTATTTGATTGAAGATTTCTGTATTAATGTTCATCAGGAATATTGGTCTGAGGTTTTCTATTTTGTTGTACCTCTGCCAGGTTTTAGTATCAGGATGATAATGGCCTCATAAAATGAGACAGGGAGAAGTCCCTCCTTTTCAATTGTTTGGAATAGTTTTGGAAGAAATAGTACAGAATAGAAGGAGCCAAGAGGGACGAATAGGAACAGCTCCAGTCTGTAGCTCCCAGCTAGACTAACACAGAAGGCGGATGATTTCTGCATTTCCAACTAAGGTACCCAGTTCATCTCATTGGGACTGGTTAGGCAGTGGGTCCAACCCACAGAGGGTGAGCAGAAGTAGGGTGGGGCATTGCTTCACCCGGGAAGTGCAAGGAGCCAGGGACCTCCCTCCCAGAGCCAAGGGAAGCTGTGAGGGACTGTGCTACCCAGCTGGGTTACTATGCTTTTCCCATGAATTTGCAATCTGCTGATCAGGAGATTACCTTATGTGCCTACACCACCAGGCTTCTGAGTTTCAAGCACAAAACTGGGCAGCTGCTTGGGAAGACATTGAGCTAGCTGCAGGAGTATTGTTTCATACTCCAATGGTGCTTGGAACCCCAGTGAGACAGAACCGTTCACTCCCCTGGAAAGGGGTCTGAAGCCAGGAAGCCAAGTGGTCTCACTCAGTGGGTCCCACTCCCATGGAGTCCAGCAGGCTAAGAACCACTGACTTGAAATTCTCACTGCCAGCACAGTAGGCTGAAGTTGACCTGGGAGGATCAAGCTTGGTGGGGGGAGGGGTGTCCACCATTACTGAGGTTTTATTTGGTAGTTTTCCCCTGACAGTGCTAAGGAGGCTGGGAGGTCTAGGCTGGGCATGGCAAAGTGACTCTGGCCAGACTGCTTCTCCAGATTCCTCCTCACTGGGCAGGGCATCTCTGAAGGAAAGGTAGCAGCCCTATTCAGGGGCTTACAGACAAAATCCCCATCTTCCTAGGACAGAGCACCTGGGGAAGGGGTGGCTGTAGGCACAGCTTCAGCAGATTTAATCATTCCTGCCTGCCAGCTCTGAAGAGAGCAGCTGATCCTGACAAGAGAGATTCTCCCAGCACAGTGCACAAGCTCTGCTAAGGGAAAGTCTGCCTCCTCAAGTGGGGTCCCTGACCCCCGTGCCTCCTGAATGGGAGAAACCTCTCAACAGGGGCCAACAGACACCTCATACAGGGGAGTGCTGGCTGGCATTAGGCCAATGCCCCTCTGGGATGAAGCTTCCAGAGGAAGGAGCAGGCAGCAATCTTTGCTGTTCTGCAGCCTCTGCTGGTGATACTCAGGTGAACAGGGTCTGGAGTGGACCTCCAGCAAACTGCAGCAGATACGCAGAAGAGGGGACTGACTGTTAGAAGAAAAACTACAAACAGAAAGCAACAACATCAACATAAAGGATCCCCACATAAAAACCCCATCCAAAGGTCATTAGCCTCAAAGATCAAAGGTAGATAAATCCACAAAGATGAGGAAAATCCTAAAACCAGAATGCCCCTTCTCCAAATGATTGCAACTCCTCCCCAGCAATGGCACAAATCTGGACAGAGAATGAGACTGACAAATTGACAGAAGTAGGCTTCGGAAGATGAGTAATAAAATCCTCTGAGCTAAAGGAGCATGGTCTAACCCAATGTAAGGAAGCTAAGAATCTTGATAAAAGGTTACAGGAATTGCTAAGTAGAATAAACACTTTAGAGAGGAACATAAATGACCTGATGGAGCTGAAAAACATAGCACGAGAACTTCATGAGGCATACATAAGTATCAATAGCTGAATCAATCAAGCAGAAAAAAGCATATCAGAGACTGAAGATCAACTTACTGAAATAAGGCATGAAGACAAGATTAGAGAAAAAAGAATGAAAAGGAATGAACAAAGCCTCCAAGAAATATGTGACTATGTGAAAAGACCAAACCTACGATTGATTGGTGTACCTGAAAGTGAACGACAGAATGGAACCAAGTTGGAAAACACATTTCAGAATATTATCCAGGAGAACTTCCCCAACCTAGCAAGACAGGCCAACATTCAAATTGAGGAAATACAGAGAACACCGCTAAGATATTCCTTGAGAAGAGCAACCCCAAGACACATAATTGTCAGATTCTCCAAGGATGAAACAAAGGAAAAAATGTTAAGGGCAGCCAGAGAGAAAGGTCAGGTTACACACAAAAGGAAGCCCATCAGACTACCAGTAGATCTCTCTGCAGAACCCTACAAGCCATAAGAGAGTGGGGGCTTATATTCAACATTTTTAAAGAAAAGAATGTTCAACCCAGAATTTCATATCCAGCCAAACTAAGCTTCATAAGTGAAGGAGAAATAAAATCCTTTACAGACAAGCAAATGCTAAGGGATTTTGTCACCACCAGGCCTGCCTTACAAGAACTCCTAAAGAAAGCACTAAATATGGAAAGGAAAAAATTGGTACCAGCCACTGCAAAAACATACCAAAATATAAAGACCAAAGACACTATGTAGAAACTGCATCAACTAATGTGCAAAATAACCAGCTAGTATCATGATGAGAGGATCAAATTCACGCATAATAATATTAACATTAAATGTAAATGGGCTAAATGCCCCAATTAAAATAATCAGACTAGCAAATTGGATAAAGGGTTAAGACCCATTGGTATGCTGTATTCAGGAGACCTATCTCACTTGCAAAGACACACATATGCTCAAAATAAAGGGATGGAGGAATATTTACCAAGAAAATGGAAAGCAAAAAAAGCAGGGATTGCAATCTTAGTCTCTGATAAAACAGACTTTAAATCAACACAGGTCAAAAAAGACAAAGAAGGGCATTACATAATGGTAAAGGGATCAATGCAACAAGAAGAGCTAACTATCCTAAATATATATGCATTCAATATGGGAACACCCAGATTCATAAAACAACTTCTTAGAGACCTACAAAGGGACTTAGACTCCCACACAGTAATAGTGGGAGATTTTAACAGTCCACTGTCCATATTAGACAGATCAATGAGACAGAAAATTAACAAGGATACTCAGGATTTGAACTCAGCTCTGGATCAAGTGAACCTTGGTCCAGAATGACTCCTGAATGACTGCTCCTGAATGACTACTGGGTAAATAATGAAATTAAGGCAGAAATTAAGGCAGAAATAAAGAAGTTCTTTAAACCCAATGAGAACAAATAGACAATGTACCAGAATCTCTGGGACACAGCTAAAGCAGTGTTAAGAGGAAAATGTATAGCACTAAATGCCCACAATGGAAAGCTGGAAAGATATAAAATTGACACCCTAACATTACAATTAAAAGAACTAGAGAAGCAAGAGCAAAGAAATTCTAAAACTAGCAGAAGACAAGAAATAACAAAGATCAGAGCAGAACTGAAGGAGATAGAGACATGAAAAGCCCTTCAAAAAATCAATGAATCCAGGAGCTGGTTTTTTGAAATGATTAACAAAGTAGATGGACTGCTAGCCAGACTAATAAAGAAGAAAAGAGAGAGGAATCAAATAGACACAATAAAAAATAATAAAGGGGAAGTCACCTCTGATCCCACAGAAATACAAACTACCATCAGAGAATACTATCAACACCGTTATGCAAATAAACTAGAAAACCTAGAAGAAATGGATAAATTCCTGGACACATACAGCCTCCCAAGACTAAACCAGGAAGAAGTTGAATCTCTGAAAAGACCACTAACAACTTCTGAAATTAAGGCAGTAATTAATAGTCTACCAACCAAAAAAGTCCAGGACCAGATGGATTCACAGCTGAATTCTACCAGAGGTACAAAGAGGAGCCAGTACCATTCCTTCTGAAACTACTCCAAACAATAGAAAAAGAGGGACTCCTCCCTAACTCATTTTATGAGGCCAGCATTAACCTGATACTGAAACCTGGCAGACACACAACAAAAAAAGAAAATTTCAAGCCAATATCAATGATGAATACCGATACAAAAATTCTCAATATAATACTGGCCAACTGAATCCAGCAGGACATCAAAAAGCTTATCCAGCAAGATCAAGTTGGCTTTATCCCTGGGATGCAAGGCTGGTTCAACATATACAAATCAATAAATGTAATCCATCACATAAACAAAACCAATGACAAAACCACATGATTATCTCAACAGATGCAGAAAAGGCCTTTGATAAAATTAAACATCTCTTCATGCTAAAAACTCTCAATAAATTAGTTATTGATGGAATATATCTCAAAATAATAAGAGCTATTTATGACAAACCCATAGCCAGTATTATACTGAATTGGCAAAAGCTGGAAGCATTCCCGTTGATAACTGGCATGAGACAAGGATGCCCTCTCTCACCACTCCTATTCAACAAAGTATTGGAAGTACTGGCCAGGGCAATCAGGTAAGAGAAAGAAATAAAGCGTATTCAAATAGGAAGAGAGGAACTCAAATTGTTTCTGTTTGCAGATGACATGATTGTATATTTAGAAAACCCCATTGTCTCAGCCCAAAAACTCCTTAAGCTGATAAGCAACTTTTCAGCAAAGTCTCAGGATACAAAATCATTGTGCAAAAATCACAAGCATTCCTATACACCAACAACAGACAAGCAGAGAGCCAAATCATGAGTGAACTACCATTCACAATTGCTACAAAGAGAATAAAACACCTAGGAGTACAACTTACAAGGGACGTGAAGGACCTCTTCAAGGAGAACTACAAAGAATCAAATAGGCAATAAAAGAGGACACAAGCAAATGGAAAAACATTCCATGCTCATGGATAGAAGGAATCAGTATCATGAAAATGGCCATACTGCCCAATGCAATTTATAGATTCAATGCTATTCCCATCAAGCTACCAGTGAGTTTCTTTGTAGAATTAGATAAAAGTACTTTAAATTCCGTATGGGATCAAAAAAGATCCCGTATAGGCAAGGTGATCCTAAGCAAAAAGAACAAAGCTGGAGGCATCACGCTACCTGACTTCAAACTATGCTACACGGCTACAGTAACCAAAACAGCATGGTACTGGTACCAAAACAGACATATACATGAATGGAACAGAACAGAGACCTCAGAAATAACACCACACGTGTACAACCATCTGATCTTCAACAAATTTGACAAAAACAAGCAATGGGGACAGGATTCCCTATTTAATAAATAGTGCTGGGAAAACTGGCTAGCCATATGCAGAAAACTGAAAGTGGACCTTTTCCTTACATCTTATACAAAAATTAACTGAAGATGCATTAAAGACTTAAATGTAAAACCCCAAATCATAAAACCCCTAGAAGAAAACCTAGGCAATACCATTCAGAACATAGGCATGGGCAAAGACTTCATGACTAAAACACTGAAAGCAATGGCAACAAAAGCCAAAATTGACAAATGGGATCTAATCAAACTATAGAGTTTCTGCACAGCAAAAGAAACTATCATCAGAGTGAACAGGCAACCTACAGAATGGGAGAAAATTTTTGCAAGCAACCCATCTGACAAAGGTCTAATACTCAGAATGTACAAGGAACTTAAACAAATTTACAAGAAAAACACAGACAACCCCATCAAAAAGTGGGCGAAGGATATGAAAAGACACTTCTCAAAAGAAGACATTTATGCGGCCAAAAAATATATGAAAAAAAGCTCATCATCACTGGATATTAGAGAAATGCAAATCCAAACCACAATGAGATAATATCTCACATCAGTTAGAATGGCGATTATTAAAAAGTCAAGAGGGGCACGTCCAAGATGGTCTAATAGGAACAGCTCCAGCCTCCAGCTCCCAGCGTGAGCGACACAGAAGATGGGTGATTTCTGCATTTTCAACTGAGGTACTGGGTTCATCTCACTGGGTCATGTCAGACAGTTGGCGCTGGTCCATGGGTGCAGCCTGACCAGCAAGAGCTGAAGCAGGGTGAGGCATCACCTCACCTGGGAAGCGCAAGGGGAAAGGGAATTCCTTTTCCTAGCCAAAGGAAATTGAGACACACAACACCTGGAAAAGCGGTTAACTTCCACCCTAACACTGCGCTTTACCAAGGGTCTTAGCAAATGGCACACCAGGAGATTATATCCCACACCTGGCCTGGAGGGTCCCAAGCCCACGCAGACTCCCTCATTGCTAGCACAGCAGTCTGAGGTCTAACTGCAAGGCGACAGCGAGGCTGGAGGAGGGCACCTGCCATTGCTGAGGCTTAAGTAGGTAAACAAAGCCACCAGGAAGCTCAAATTGGGTGGAGCCCAACACAGCTCAAGGAGGCCGGCCTGCCTCTGTAGACTCCTCCTCTGGGTCATAGCTAAACAAAAAGTAGGAGAAACCTCGGCAGAGGTAAATGCCCCCGTCTGACAGCTTTGAAGAGAGCAGTGGATCTCCCAGCACGGAGGTTGAGATCTGAGAATGGACAGACTGCCTGCTCAAGTGGGTCCCTGACCCCTGAGTAGCCTAACTGGGAGACATCCCCTACTAGGTGCAGACCGACACCTCACACCTCACACGGTGGGGTACACCCCTGAGACAAAGCTTCCAGAGCAAGAATCAGACAGCAACACTCACTGTTCAGCAATATTCTATCTTCTGCAGCCTCTGCTGCTGATACCCAGGCAAACACGGTCTGGCGTGGACCTCAAGCAAACTCCAACAGACCTACAGCTGAGGGTCCTGATCGTTAGAAGGAAAACTAACAAACAGAAAGGACACCCACACCAAAACTCCATCAGTATGTCACCATCATCAAAGACCAAAGGCAGATAAAACCACAAAGATGGGGAAAAAGCAGTGCAGAAAAGCTGGAAATTCAAAAAATCAGAGCGCATCTCCCCCTCCAAAGGAACACAGTTCATCGCCAGCAACGGAACAAAGTTGGATGGAGAATGACTTTGATGAGTTGAGAGAAGAAGGCTTCAGTCAATCAAACTTCTCAGAGCTAAAGAAGGAACTACGTAACCAGCACAAAGAAACTAAAAACCTTGAAAAAAGATTTGACAAATGGCTAACTAGAATAATCAATCTAGAGAAGTCTTTAAAGGAACTGATAGAGACGAAAACCATAACATGAGAACTACATGACAAATGCACAAGCTTCAGTAACCGACTCGATCACCTGGAAGAAAAAGTATCAGCAATTGAAGATCAAATGAATGAAATGAAGCGAGAAGAAAAGTATAGAGAAAAAAGGGTAAAAAGAAATGAACAAAGCCTCCAAGAAATACAGGATTATGTGAAAAGACCAAATCTACATCTGATTGGTGTGCCTGAAAGTGACGGGGAAAATAGAACTAAGTTGGAAAACACTCTGCAGGATATCATCCAGGAGAACTTCCCCAACCTAGTAAGGCAGGCCAACATTCAAATTCAGGAAATACAGAGAATGCCACAAAGATACTCCTCGAGAAGAGCAACTCCAAGACACATAATTGTCAGATTCACCAAAGTTGAAATGAAGAAAAAAATGTTAAGGGCAGCCAGAGAGAAATTTCGGGTTACACACAAAGGGAAGCCCATCAGACTAACAGCAGATGTCTCGGCAGAAACTCTCCAAGCCAGAAGAGAGTGGGGACCAATATTCAACATTCTTAA